>NC_091233.1:4223739-4388838 GCF_040958095.1 Procambarus clarkii | reverse complement strand
AACGCAGCAAGCATTTCCCCTCTGGATCGCCACACTGAGACGCTGAAATAAAAAACTGGAAGCCCTTGGGTCTCTGGTGACGTCAATGAGCTTGGACCCCAATTCCTTGAGAAATCCCAAGGCACTCTTGCCCCAGGGGCCATGCGCCTCAGACGCTATGGGAACAAAGAGGTATTGACCTTCCAGTCGCCTGTACTTGAGTGATTTTGCTGTTTCCCTGTGGTTGGCCGCCCCACCTGCTTGATCAGCTCCGAAGTGTACATAGGTGTCAGCCAGGGTGGATACACATGTGTAGTCCCACACCAACTGTCTACCCTCCTTCCATGAGTATATGGTGATGCCATCAGGGCGAAGTGCTGGGAAATCCGGGTTTTGGACCCCTAGGATGCGAGGTTCTCTCTCCGCTGGGCACCCAGCTGAGACGAGGCTTCTCTTGATGATGTCATTGACCTCGTTGTGTCTTGCATGCCAGCCCTTTGTGCTTCCGCAATGCAACCCATGCAGTCCGTATTGGTCTGCTTCCACCCTGTTGCAAATACACTTGTATTCAGTGTGAATTGGGGCACCAATATATATATATATATATATTTATATATATATATATATATATTTATATATATATATATATATATATATATATATATATATATATTTATATATATATATATATATATATATATATATATATATATATTTATATATATATATATTTATATATATATATATATATTTATATATATATATATATTTATATATATATATTAGGTTAGGTTTGGTAGGGTTGGTTAGTTATCATATATCTACGTATAACTAGCTAGTTTTACCTTTATATATATATTATTTATATATATATATATTATATAAAAAGTTTGTGAGGAAGACCTCTGGTGCCAATGTGGGGACCCATAGCCTCGGAGAAGAAAATAAAAAGTATTCAGAGGAGACCTTGTGGTCACTCACTAAACACTAATATTATCTTCTACCACCCCCATTCTTTTGTATGTACACATATATTTGCTTTATTTGAACTTTGTTACAAAGAGGGAGTTACATATAGGTTACAAAGATGGTTATCATATATATATTATTTATATATATATATTATTTATATATATATTATTTATATATATATTATTTATATATATATATATATTATTTATATATATATATATTATTTATATATAAATATATTATTTGTATATAAATATATTATTTATATATAAATATATATATATATAATATATAATATATATACTATTACACTACATTCTTATGTATTACACTAATATATATATATATATATATATATATATATATATATATATATATATATATATATATATATATATATATATATATATATATTATATAAATTATTTATATATATGTTATATATATAATTATATAGGTCATATGTTTTTGTATTTTTGCTGATTTGTTAGTAAATAATAAAAGAAATATAAATTATTTGATTTTTTTACCCTTAAATTGGTTTTAATATTTAAATTGAAAACACTAATATAATATAAAAAAATATAAGAAAAATAATAATAAATTATAAAATAAAATATAATAAAAATAATATAATATAATATAAAATAATATAATTTAATTTCAAGAAATTTAACTTTAAACACAAAGATGTGAAAAGGGTTCAGATAAGGCTCAAACCTTTCACAAGAGATTCATATTGGTGTATGAATGGATTATGAATGACTCATGTTAGGAGTGTAAGTTGCCACAACATCTCAAATTAGTGTTAGATACATATGTCTTGGTTATAAGTTTTGGAAACCTATTTAAGTCCACACACAATATCGTATCTGATACGATAAAACAAACGTTTCCAATACTTTCAAATACTTTCCAGATATGTTGTGGCAACCTAAAATTGTTTGCTGGGTAGGATATTTCTCATATTTTCGGCAGATCATCATATTGGTACCCTGGTACTGTGGTCTGTCCCCGGGTCAAGTGCACCTAATCTTCTGCAATCTGACGGTAGGAGGATAAAGAGGGCCATAGTTCCTCTCGCACGAACTTTAGTTGCTGAATTGGGACCTCAGCAGCAGTTCTCGTCACCAGTTGACACCTCGCACCCCTACACGTCGGTCAGAGATGATGATACCTACATTGGTAGGGAATTAGCCTTCTTTTTCAGAGCACAAAAGTTCGCTAATTCTGTAAGTATCATATTAATTTCAGTGGGGAAAACTTGCTTATGTCCTATAGAGACTCGGCAAGGTATGCCTACATTCTTGGACTACCAATTTTACTTTTTAGACAATTAACTGTTTCATTTGTTTTAGAAACTCAGTTTCGCTTGTTTAGTAGGATTTTCTTGCCCTTATCCTCTTACATGAGTACCGGGTACAAGATTTCCTGCGACCTTGATTTATTAATCATTTATCATCTTGAAATTAACATTAATTGTTAAAGATTCCACAGGATAGGTACCAGTTTCCACGTTGTCCTGTTTCTGACATTCACCATATCACAACAGTATATTCGTTGTGCATTTATTTGCTAATTTCACCATGTTTCGTCTCCAAGCTTTCCGTGCAGATCCAGCAGGTGCAATAAGGACCTTAAGTCATGCCAAGAGGACTGAATTACAAACTCTTGCACATGAGTATCAACTAGAAGTTCCCTACCAAGCCAACAAAAATGAAATACATAACCTGTTACTGGATCATCTCTTAGAGGAAGGTAAGATAGACTCTGAAACTCACGAAACTTACTTTTTTGCAGATAAAACTGATTTGGCAACGATGAAACTCAAACTAGAGCTGGCCAAGATCGAACGCGAGCAGCAAAGGGAAGCAGCTGCCATGCAAAGGGAAGCCCTCGAGCAACAAAGGGAAGCAGCTGCTATACGAAAGGAAGAAAAAGAACGTGAAATCGCCCTCAAGGAACGTGAAGCTGCCGTGAGGAAAGAAGAACAAGAGCGTGAGATTGCAATACTCCGTGAGCGGGAACGAGTACAGCTTGAAACAAAACAACGCCAATTGGAGATGCAACACGAACATGACAAAAAACAAGCAACTCTGGCTATGGAATGTCGTCAACGAGAATTCGCGTTGGAAACTTCACACCTCGCTCAACGCCAGCAAGCTACCGCCAATCTTCCCGTCAGTTTCAATATATCACATGCAAGTAAGTTAATGCCACCATTCGTAGAGACAGAAGTTGATGTGTTTTTCACCACCTTTGAAACCCTTGCTAATCAACTTAGTTGGCCTGCGGACCAATGGGCAACCCTTCTCAGAGTACATCTTACAGGTAGAAGTACATCTTACAGGTAGAGCTGCAGTTACACTCAGTACTTTGGCGTCTGAGAATGACTACCAGATTCTGAAACAAGCAGTGTTGGACGCCTACCTTCTCTCCACCGAAAGTTATCGAAGGAAATTCCGTGACCACCTGAAGGCAAGTACCACTACCTTTCTCGAATTTGCTAATACCAAAAGGAGATATTTTATGAAATGGCTGGAAGCAGCACATGTCTCTACCTTTGCAGAACTCGTCAACCTCATGCTAGTTGAAGAATTCTTGAGGCGTGTGCCGCCTCCTGTCCGTCTATATTTAGCAGATAAAGAAGAAACCGACTACCTAAAGTGTGCTAAGTCGGCTGACACTTACAGCCTCATCCACCGGCTGACACCAGAACCATCTTCCAGTAAGAAGTCGTGGTACAGTTACGAGAAAGTGAGTACCGATGAAGCTGGCTGGCAATTGTACTGTAAGTATTGTAGACTCTATGGACATACCATAGATAAATGTGGTAAGTCTCAATACAAAGGAAACACCGAATCACCTAAACCCAAACAGACTCCTCCTAAGTCCGGTAAGCCTGTGATGAATGTTGGTGTTCATGTTAATGATCTTTCTCTTTTCAGTAAGCACCTGTATACTGGAACTGTCTCTGCCAACGGCTCAAATCCGAAGGGACGTTTCAAACTGAAGATCTTGAGGGACACAGCGGCTCTACAATCGACTATTTTGAAGTCGGCTGTGCCCAATTTCGCCTACACCGGAGAAACTGTCTTCATCACTGACCTCACTGCTACCACTCCTTATCCTCTCGCCAGAGTTCACCTGGATTGTCCCTTCGTGACTGGAGAAGTCCAAGTCGCCATCAGGGAAAAGCCTTTTCCCATGCCAAGGGTGAAACTTCTCCTGGGCAACGACTTGGCAGAAGACCTGCAACCGACCAACCTGATCGTCATGGACAAACCCCAGGTGTGTACCTCTGTAATGGATAATCCCATCTTTGAGTATGTTCCAGCAGAGGTTCAAGAGAGTGATGAAGTTTCTCCTCCGGTTTTAGTGACCACCCGTGCACAAGCTGCACGACCACATCCAGCTGACTCTACTGCTACCGCTGTCCCTCAAGACCCTCAGAAACTATCCCCGAATCTGACCAAGTTGGAGTTCCGTAAGTTACAGAGGGAAGATCTTACCTTGACACCATTATTTTTCCAGGCTGAGACTCAACCTGACAGTATTCCTGGGTTCTTCCTAGAGAACGAGTTGCTCTACCGCAGATATAGACCCAGTAAACTGAAGGAGGAGGACGATTAGGCCAACGTCGAACAACTAGTGATTCCTGCCAGCCTGCGGCTCACTATTCTACACCTGGCCCACGGAGCACTCTCCCACTACGGATTTAACAAGACCTACCATGGAATCCGTCAAGACTACTACTGGCCAGGTATGGTAAATAGCGTCAAACAGTACGTCAAACAGTGTCATACATGTCAGATGGCAGGTAAACCGAACATCTCTATCCCCAGAGCACCACTGACACCCATCCAGGTGCCTGTGGAACCTTTCCACAGACTTATTATAGACTGTGTTGGTCCTTTACCTCGGACCAGTTCTGGCAACGCCTATATACTAACCATCCTGTGTCCTACCACCAGATTCCCCATAGCAGTTCCTGTAAAGAACATTACGGCTGCTACGGTTGTGAAACACTTATTGAAGATCTTCTCCCAGTATGGATTTCCAAGAGAGGTTTAGAGCGACTTTGGCACCAACTTCACCAGTGATCTCTTCAAGAGGACACTGGAAGAGTTCAACATCAAACAGGTATTGTCCAGCCCCTATCATCCTGCTTCACAGGGTTCTCTTGAGCGTAGTCATCAGACTATTAAAGCACTCCTGAAGAAGTTTTGTAATGAAACCTCTAAGGATTGGGATAAGCAAATAGACTTAATCATGTGTATATTTAGAAGTCTTCCCAATGAGTCCCTAGGAGTATCTCTTTATGAGATGCTCTACGGACATAAGTGCCGTACTCCTCTCAAGGCTTTCAAAGACTCTCTACGTGATGCCACCTTCAGTGAGCATCAGAATGTGCCCCAGTTTCTTCAAAACCTACAACACATTCTAGAGAGGGTCCACAGTTTTGCCCAAGATAATCTATTGAAAGCACAGGAGAGGATGAAGACTCATTACGACCAGACCAGCAAAGTAAGGAAATTTAAACCGGGAGACTTCGTACTAGCATACTTCCCTATCCCAGGTTCTCCTTTACAAAACAGGTTTTCAGGACCCTACCGCATCAAGGAGTGCAGAAACAACCACAACTACGTTCTAGAGACTCCAGATAGGCGGCGGAAGTCCCAGTTGTGCCACGTCAACCTCCTGAAGCTATATAACAGTACTCCTCCCACTGTCATGATTAATTACTCTTCCTTTAAAGAGCCATACATTCACAGTGAGACCTTCCCTGCTTCTCCTCCCAAAAGCACTGACAAGGAGTCAGCACTTTCTAATTCGGAAATCCTAACTGATCTTCCCAATTATTTTCAGGACAATCATAGTGCACCTCTTGTCAAGATCTTCAAAGAACATAAAGAGTTGTTCCGAGATGATCCCCAAGAGTGTAATGTTACCCAGCACGACATCCAACTGCTCCCTGACACCCGGCCGATTCGTCAACCCTTCTACCGAATCAGCCCTAGCAAGAAGGAAGTCATGTGTGCTAAGGTGCAGTACCTCTTGGATCATGGACTGGCTACACCTTGTGAGTCCCCGTGGGCCTCACCCTGTACCTTGGTGCCAAAACCCCAAGGTAAGGTGAGACTGTGTACGGATTTCTGTAAGTTAAATAATGTGACTGTCAAGGATGCATACCCCATGCCAAGGATAGATGACATTCTTGACGCCATTGGTAATGCCTAGTAATTGTCCCAAGTGGACTTGCTTAAGGGGTATTACCAAGTGTGTCTAACAGAGCGAGCCAAAGAAATATCTGCCTTTATCACTTCCTTTGGACTTTTCAGATATGAACGCCTTCCTTTCGGACTATGTAATGCCCCGGCCACCTTTCAGAGAGCTGTCAACCGCGTCATCCAGGGCTTGGATAACACCTACGCCTATTTGGATGATATCGTCGTAGCATCCAACACCCGGAGCGAACATCTGCTCCAGCTGCAACGACTGTTCGCCAAGCTCCTGACAGCCGGCCACACCATCAACCTGGGCAAGTCCACCTTCGCCAAAGGTAAAGTGCGTTATCTGGTTCATGTAATTGGGAGTGGCAGCCTAGCTCCGTTAGACACACACACTCAAGCCATCCAGCATTACCCACAGCCTACCACCAGGAAGCAGCTCCTGCGCTTCCTCGGTCTTGCCTCCTACTACCGTAGGTTTGTGAGAAATTTTAGTACAGTCGCCACACCATTAATCACTTTAAAAAGTCCCAAGCAACGGTATAATTGGACCATGCAGCAAACCGTTGCTTTCGAACAACTCAAATTCCTCCTCTGTTCTAATCCCATTCTCGCCTCGCCAGATATCACCAAGCCTTTCGTCCTTCATGTCGACGCCAGTGGTATCGGCATCGGTGGTGTCCTGATGCAGCAACGAGGCGAGGAGGTTCTACCTGTCAGCTACTACAGCTACAAGTTGAAACCCCACCAGAGGAACTACAGCACTATTGAAAAGTAGCTACTCTCCATCGTTCTGAATCTCCAGCACTTTGCTCCATACCTACAAGGTGCCAGGTCTACCACCATCTTCTCAGACCACAATCCTCTCCGCTTCTTACATCAAGCCCAATTCCATAACCAGTGTCTTCTACGATGGGCTTTATATCTGCAAGATATCAACCTGGAGATCCGCTATATCAAGGGTTCTGACAACATCATAGCCGACGCCCTCTCCAGAGTCTATGAAGTAGAAGCAACTCCATCTATTACTCCACCACATGAAGACGTAACTTCTTCCAGAACCGCAGGCTTCGGGGGAGAGTTGTGACGATAATCTCTTTCAAGAGAGATTGAGCCTGCTCTTCCCTACATCATTACGTCAAAGTACAAGATACTATATAGAAGATACGTCCACCAGTATTGCCAAACGTTTTGCCCAGAGAGCAAATCGTACCCTGCACACCCCAACACCTGGCCACCGCCGTAACCAGCAAACTGCTCATCCTCTGCCTGCCTGTTGCTGATTGGCTGGTGTCTCGTCGCACCTGCACTCCGACACCACCACAAGTCGACGTCTGGGCTGCAGCGCGCCAGTCTCGTCAGAATATCTTTGTGCTCCATGAAGTTGACATCTCTCAATGGTAGACTAAGCCTTGGCTTTCGTGTACTAAGGGAGGTGGCAGCTTGAAGCCAGTATTCCAGCACCCATTACATTTTTTATTTTGCAATCACTGTAACTTACTTGTCTTAGCGTAACTTTTCATTTGCCAGTGATTATTCATGTTATTTTGTTTGTTGACTTGTCATGCATTTTTATGAGATTACCTTTATTCATGTCTTGTTTTCTAGAGTAATTAAAATTTCATTGTTTATATACTTGTGTTTTGTGTGTCTTCCCATTACCTTACCACAGACGAAAGGACAAACTTTTCTCTCTTTTTTTTGTGATGTGACGAGGCCCTGCCCCCAGCTTTTGAAACAGCCGAACACCAACGCTTTACCATCACAATATATATATATATAAATTAGTATATTTTGGTAGCAGTCTTTCCTGTAGACATATATTATTAAATATGACCGAAAAAGTAAGATTAATAATTCTAACACGAATTTTCTCAATCTTTCGTACATTTCGTTTCACTGTTGGAGGTAAATCAAAAATCAATTCTCCAAAATTCATTTTTATTTCTAGTCTGACGCGACACGAGCGCGTTTCGTAAAACTTATTACATTTTCAAAGACTTTAGTTCACAAATACACAACTGAATAGAACTTACGCATCTCCGATTTTATATCTACATTTGAGTGAGGTGGAAGGGGTGATGTGGCATTAACACAAGACAGAACAAGATGTGGTATTAATAGGGTATTAATTTCATCAACACAAGACAGAACAAGAGTATTAATAGGGCATTAATTTCATCAACACAAGACAGAACACGAAACAATGGATATTGAATAGAAGTGTTTGTAGAAAGCCTATTGGTCCATATTTCTTGATGCTTCTATATTGGAGCGGAGTCTTGAGGTGGGTAGAATATAGTTGTGCAATAATTGGCTGTTGATTGCTGGTGTTGACTTCTTGATGTGTAGTGCCTCGCAAACGTCAAGCCGCCTGCTATCGCTGTATCTATCGATGATTTCTGTGTTGTTTACTAGGATTTCTCTGGCGATGGTTTGGTTGTGGGAAGAGATTATATGTTCCTTAATGGAGCCCTGTTGCTTATGCATCGTTAAACGCCTAGAAAGAGATGTTGTTGTCTTGCCTATATACTGGGTTTTTTGGAGCTTACAGTCCCCAAGAGGGCATTTGAAGGCATAGACGACGTTAGTCTCTTTTAAAGCGTTCTGTTTTGTGTCTGGAGAGTTTCTCATGAGTAGGCTGGCCGTTTTTCTGGTTTTATAGTAAATCGTCAGTTGTATCCTCTGATTTTTGTCTGTAGGGATAACGTTTCTATTAACAATATCTTTCAGGACCCTTTCCTCCGTTTTATGAGCTGTGGAAAAGAAGTTCCTGTAAAATAGTCTAATAGGGGGTATAGGTGTTGTGTTAGTTGTCTCTTCAGAGGTTGCATGGCTTTTCACTTTCCTTCTTATGATAATATAACCCTACCTAACCTAACCTATCTCTATCGGTTAGGTTAGGTTAGGTAGCCGAAAAAGTTAGGTTAGGTTAGGTAGGTTAGGTTGTCGAAAAACAATTAATTCATAAAAACTTGGCTTATTAGGCAAATCGGGCCTTGCATATTTATATTTATTTCCTCCTTCTGCAATAAGTTCTGTTTGTTAGGTGTCTTTGGTGGTGACCTTCTTTTGTGTCTCGAGGTCGAATATGTCGTCGAACAGGATCTCCAACTCCACTTTCCGGGCCATCTCACTTGGGGCCATGTCACGTTATTTCCAGACCAAGTCTTAACAAACAACACAGAAATCACCGATAGATACAGGGATAGCAGGCGGCTTGACATCTGCGAGGCACTACATATCAAGAAGTCAACACCAGCAATCAACAGCCAATTAGTGCACAACTATATTCTACCCACTTCAAGTCTCCGCACCAATATAGAAGCATCAAGAAATATGGGCCAATAGGCCCTTTGCAGTTACTTCCATTCTTCCCTTTAATTTACCCAATTTATACCCAATGCACCGTGTTCTGTCTTGTGTTGAAAGTGTGCTCTATCTTGTGTTGAAAGTTTTGTTCACCTCATCCAAAACTGTTGTAATATATCACCTCTTCCAAATGCGGGTATATAAGATGAAAGCTGTTTAAATGATAGCATAGTAGAACTCTGTTTAGTGTTTGCAGGTTATAGTTGTGTGTGTGTAAACTAAAGTCTTTGAAAATGTAATAAGTTATTACGAAACGCGTTCAAGTGTCGTGTCAGACTAGAAATAAAAATGAATTTTGGAGAATTGATTTTTCAATTACCATCGACAGTGAAAAGAAACATAAGAAATATTGAGAAAATTCGTGTTAGGATCAATAAACTTACTTTTTCGGTCATATTTAATAATATATGTTTACAAGAAAGACTGCTACCAAAATATATATATATATATATATATATATATATATATATATATATATATATATATATATATATATATATATATATATATATATATATATATATATATATATATATATATATATATATATATATAATATATAACATAAATATATATATCATAAATGTATGTACTACTTCTTCCAAACCACAAATTGTTATTTTTGTAATTGAATTTTTAGGAATATGCACGAAAAATTTGATTTCTACATGAAATACCGAAATGTAAACCGACATTTGTTTAATTGCTCATTGGTGAGGCAATATTGACTTCAGTCAATTTATATCATTCTACTGTGCTTATTTATGTTTACAATGACATTTGTTATGCATTTCATTATTATTGTTAAATTATTTGACGTTCTCAATGTAATTGTTTTATTCACTTTCTCTCTTCCGTCTCTTTTTGTATGTACTATCTCTATCATCCCCACCCTGACCTTTATCTTTATCATCTCGTCACGGTCTCTTATCTTCATCGTCCCCCTCACTACTTCCTGTCTTTATCATTCTCTTATTGCTTCCTGTCTATATCGTTCCTCTACTGCTTTCTTTCTTTATCATCACTCTCCATCACTGCTTCCTACGTATATTATCCCCTCATTGATTTCTATCTTCATCATCGTGCCATTGTATCCTGTCGTTATCATCTCCTTCTTGGTATCTATCGTTCTGACTGTCTCTCTGCCTCTTACGTGTACCATTTCTTGTTCCGCCGCCTCCTATCTCTTTTCCTCCATCTACTTCAATATCTTTTGGTCGTCATCGTGTTATCTATCATCGTCGACATTCCTCTTTCTCTGTCACTCTCTCCCACTTTATTTGTCGACTCTCTTCTCAACTCTCGCTTTCGTCATCTTATTTTGCTTTCGTCTTATATGAAACTTTTTATCCTTAAACGTGTATTTTATGGTATTGAATTTTAGGGTGTCTGTTTCCTCCTCACTCCCTCTTTACCCTCTCTTTTACTTTTCTTTGTTTCTTACTCTTTTCCTTTTCTCTCTTCTCCCTCTTTCTATCTTTTTAAATTATTTTCTTCACTTTACATTGTCCAACCACTTGGGCTGGACAATGTACGGGTCTCGGACAATGTACCAGCATGAAGCGACGTCTCGCTTAATGCTGGTCGGCGTTCAATCCCCGACCTTACAAGTGGTATTGCACCATTCCTTTTCCCCGGTACCATCCCAAATCATTATCCTGACGAATTCCCAGTGTTATATTCGTCGTTATGGCTTGGCGCTTTTCCCTGTTAGTTTCCTTCCTTCCTTCCTTCCTTCCTTCCTTCCTTCCTTCCTTCCTTCCTTCCTTCCTTCCTTCCTTCCTTCCTTCCTTCCTTCCTTCCTTCCTTCCTTCCTTCATTCCTTCCTTCCTTCCTTCCTTCCTTCCTTCCTTCCTTCCTTCCTTCCTTCCTTCCTTCCTTCCTTCCTTCCTTCCTTCCTTCCTTCCTTCCTTCCTTCCTTCCTTCCTTCCTACCTCTGCTCCCACTCTCCCCCTGGCCCTTTTACTACTTAGCTCTCACTATCTCTCCCTGTTCCTTTCCTATGCTGCTCTTCCAATATGTCTATACTGGTGGGTGGTGTCTCACAGTGGGTGTTCTTACTCCCGCCCTACAGGTCGGCCCGGCCCGGTACACAGCTGTAGAGTGACCAACCACACAGCCCACGGCTTCTTGGTACACTGTGTCTCCGGCCCACTGAGGAGTGTCAACACCCAGTACAAACTGCTCGTCTACGCTCAGGTGGGTGTCTGCTGGAGGGTGTAGCGTGTCTGCTGGCGGGTGTTGTGTGTCTGCTGGTGGGTTTAGTGTGTCTGCTGGCGGGTGTAGCGTGTCTGCTGACGGGTGAAGAGTGTCTGCTGGCGGGTGAAGCGTGTCTGCTGGCGGGTGTTCGGTGTCTGCTGGCGGGTGTAGAATATCTGCTGGCGGGTGTAGAGTGTCTGCTGGCGGCCATAGTGTCTGCTGGCGGGTGTAGAGTGTCTGCTGGCGGCCATAGTGTCTGCTGGCGGCCATAGTGTCTGCTGGCGGGTGTAGAGTGTCTGCTGGCGGCCATAGTGTCTGCTGGCGGGTGTAGAGTGTCTGCTGGCGGCCATAATGTCTGCTGGCGGGTGTAGAGTGTCTGCTGGCGGCCATAGTGTCTGCTGGCGGCCATAGTGTCTGCTGGCAGGTGTAGAGTGTCTGCTGGCGGGTGTAGAGTGTCTGCTGGCGACCATAGTGTCTGCTGGCGGCCATAGTGTCTGCTGGCAGGTGTAGAGTGTCTGCTGGCGGCCATAGTGTCTGCTGGCGGGTGTAGAGTGTCTGCTGGCGGCCATAGTGTCTGCTGGCAGGTGTGGAGTGTCTGCTGGCGGGTGTAGAGTGTCTGCTGGCGACCATAGTGTCTGCTGGCGGCCATAGTGTCTGCTGGCAGGTGTAGAGTGTCTGCTGGCGGGTGTAGAGTGTCTGCTGGCGACCATAGTGTCTGCTGGCGGCCATAGTGTCTGCTGGCAGGTGTAGAGTGTCTGCTGGCGGGTGTAGAGTGTCTGCTGGCGACCATAGTGTCTGCTGGCGGCCATAGTGTCTGCTGGCAGGTGTAGAGTGTCTGCTGGCGGGTGTAGAGTGTCTGCTGGCGGCCATAGTGTCGGCTGGCAGGTGTAGAGTGTCTGCTGGCGGGTGTAGAGTGTCTGCTGGCGGCCATAGTGTCTGCTGGCGGGTGTAGAGTGTCTGCTGGCGGCCATAGTGTCTGCTGGCAGGTGTAGAGTGTCTGCTGGCGGCCATAGTGTCTGCTGGCAGGTGTAGAGTGTCTGCTGGCGGGTGTAGAGTGTCTGCTGGCGGCCATAGTGTCGGCTGGCGGGTGTAGAGTGTTCGCTCTCCTGCAGAGGAGGAGGTTTATTTGTCTATGGTGGGTCCTTGTTGTTGGTGTTGTTGTTGTTGTTGTTCTTGGTGTTGGTGTTATTGTTGCTGTTGTTGTTGGTGTTGGTGGTGGTGTTGGTGGTGGTGGTGGTGTTGGTGGTAGTGGTGGTGGTGGTGGTGGTGTTGGTGGTAGTGGTGGTGGTGGTGATGTTGTTGTTGTTGGTTGTGGTGGTGGTGGTGATGTTGTTGTTGTTGTTGGTTGTGGTGATGGTGGTGGTGGTGGTTGTAGTGGTGATGGTGGTGGTGGTGGTGGTTGTGGAAAAATTGCCGGGATTGATATAAGAGGAAAACTACTTAAAACTTGTACTTCAATGTACGTTAATCTGTAACGCTAGTTAATGTTATGTTAGTGTTATGCATGACAGTGTTATGTTACATTGTGTTATGCATGACAGTGTTATGTTACATTGTGTTAAGCATGACTGTGCTGTTACATTGTGTTAAACATAATTGTGCCATGTTGCATTGTGTTATGCATGACAGTGTTATGTTACATTGTGTTAAGCATGACTGTGCTGTTACATTGTGTTAAACATAATTGTGCCATGTTGCATTGTGTTATGCATGACAGTGTTATGTTACATTGTGTTATGCATGACAGTGTTATGTTACATTGTATTATGCATGACAGTGTTATGTTACATTGTGTTATGCATGACAGTGTTATGTTACATTGTGTTAAGCATAACTGTGCTATGGTACATTGTGTTATGCATGAGTGTTATGTTACATTGTGTTATGCATGATAGTGTTATGTTACATTGTGTTATGTATGATAGTGTTATGTTACATTGTGTTATGTATGATAGTGTTATGTTACTTTGTGTTATGCATGACAGTGTTATGTTACATTGTGTTATGTATGATAGTGTTATGTTACTTTGTGTTATGCATGACAGTGTTATGTTACATTGTGTTATGTATGATAGTGTTATGTTACTTTGTGTTATGCATGACAGTGTTTTGTTAGCGTTCTGTCAAGAAAAATATCTTCCAGATAATTTGACAGTCTCCTAGAAAGATCTTCAAAATATGAGGTAGCTGATCTTTTTATTGTATTTCAGTGTTGCTGTAGCTTTGTTACGTGGGTCCTGTGTTGTGGTAGTTATGGTAGGTGGTTCCTGTATTATGGTAGTTATGACAGGTAGCTGACTACCTTTGTCTTGGTAGTTAGCAGAAATCCTCAGTGAAGTTCTTAATTATCAGAATCCATCTTGAGAAGAAACCTCCGCATGGCGGGAGTCAACTGAGGAGATATCAATTATACACAACCATTATATTTAAATCATACAATAACATACAAAAAATGGCTCCTAGCAAAATTAGAAAAAAGTAGTCACTGGAGCGGATTTAAATACTTTTGGACAGAAATTTGGTGCACGACGCAAAATTCAAACAGACTGAAGTGACCTTTACTTACCTGGCGCTGCGTCCACACTGGAACACACAAAAGGCAGCATGAACTATCAGTAGCACACACTATACAGATTTTCACAGTAGGTACAAATACAGAGAATAAAGTCAGTATCAGTAATATAAGAAACCATGGTTAAGAAAGTCAGCTCACAACAAACACAAAAGATTCTATGCTAACTCTCAAGAAATTAGTTAACTGTGCGTTTGGTATCAGGACAAAGAACGTTATTCTCTGCTCTGAAGGTGGAATACAGAACATTTTACATCCATCTATTCTATGGATGTAGAATATTCTGTACTCTACATCCATAGATGAAGATGTTGATGTCCATCTACATCTACTCTGTATTTTACTTGTAGAATATCCCTAAGATAATAGTACTTGAAACAATGATAAGTTCGGTACTATAATATCGTCGTTGAGACCTGTCTTCCCCGAGCGGGAAGTAGTGTCCTCGCCTCAACACTCAGCAGTCTTACACTCTTAACCTCCTTCATTGGTGGCAGCCTGATGCCGCTCGGCCTCTGCTGCTTCTCATGGCTGATACCAGACAGGACTCTGATGCTTCTGATGCCTGTGGCACCTCTAATATCTCTGATGCCTCCATCGTCACTATACATGTTGTTGCCGTGATGCACTCTGCCAAAGAGTCGCCAGTGTGGCGGCCCACTCCTGCCGGCGGGACGGTGGAGTAATTGCCCGGTTAGCAGTTTCTGATCAATGCTCCTCGTCTGCGTGTTCTAGCGAACTACCGCTCAATAAAAAATAACTTTTTAACCGAAACGATTTACGGTTTCCATTGCATCTTCTTGGTGTTTCGGGACTCTGCTGTAGGTCTTGATACGTGCGAGGTGAGTCTGGCCTCCCTGAGACAGAGTGTCGGCTCCCTTCTGATTGGATCCGGATCTTTAATATCCTGGCCAATACAAGTGGCTTTCGTAACTTATTTCCGAAATCATTGGCTGATTGTCACGTGACTTCTCGCATGTACTGGGTTGGGAGAGTAATATATCTCTTTGTCTCAGAAGCTTGATGAGTCACGGCACTTGAAAATAAATTTAACAACATAAAAACGGGTTAATTAAAACAGTAAAAACACTTCTTAGTTATGATAATACTGATCTTCATGCTTAGTGGGAAATATGTAGGAAGTTGCCCATATTTCGTTAGCAGCAGATGAATTAGCATTATTATGTTGCTAGTTATCAGAAGCACTTTTTTTCTATTATTACTACTACTTGTCGTCAGGCAATGTTCGTCCATCCAGCGACCAACCCCCAAAGGGTCATTAGTCAATGTTAAAGTAATACATATTCAAAATAGTGATTTTCTTAAACAAATAATTAATAATATTCTATATGTAGCATATCAAGGCGTAGAGTAGACTAGGCCCGATGTTTGGGCTCTGCTGACAAAGTATTTGTATTTGTAGTGCGTGGGTGAAGCATTTACCGAAAGGTGATTCGAACGGAGGTCGTTAGCGAAGCACTGTTCGAACGTCATTAGTTATACAACCTGACCTCATCAACACACAGCCCGTCCTCATCAACGCACAGCCCGTCCTCATCAACACACAACCCGTCCTCACCAACACACAACCCGTCTTCATCAACACACAGCGCGTCCTCATCAACAAACAGCCCGACCTCATCAACACAATGCCTGTCCTCATCAACACACAGCCCGTCCTCATCAACACACAGCGCGTCCTCATCAACACAAAACCCGTCCTCATCAACACACAGCCCGTCTTCATCAACACACAACCCGTCTTCATCAACACACAGCCCATCCTCATCTACACACAGCACGTCTTCATCAACACATAGCCCGTCTTCATCAACATACAGCCCGTCCTCATCAACACACAGCTGGTCCTCATCAAAACACAGCCCGTCCTCATCAACACACAGCCCGTCTTCATCAACACACAGCCCGTCCTCATCAACGCACAGCCTGTCCTCATCAACACACAGCCTGTCCTCAATAAAAAAAACAGCCCGCCCGCATCAACACACAGCTCGTCCTCATCAACACACAGCCCGTCCTCATCAACACTTAGCCTGTCCTCATCAAGACACAGCCGGTCCTCATCAACACACAGCCCGTTCTCATCAACACACAGCCCGTCCTCATCATCACACAGCCCGTCCTCATCAACACATAGCACGTCCTCTTCAACGACATGATAACCACCTACAAAAATTCTCAGGGGAATTGACAGGGTGGACAAAGACAAACTCTTCAGCACGGGTGGGACACGAACAAGGCGACACAGGTGGAAACTTAGTACTCAGATGAGCCACAGAGACGTTAGAAAGATTTTTTTCAGTGTCAGATTAGTTAATAAATGGAATGCACTAGGAACTGATGTGGTAGAGGCTGACTCCATACACAGTTTCAAATGTAGATATGATAGAGCCCAGTAGGCTCAGGAATCTGTACACCAGTTGATTGACAGTTGAGAGGCGGGACCAAAGAGCCAAAGCTCAACCCCCGCAAGCACAATTAGGTGAGTACAATTAGGTGAGTACAGAGCCCGTCCTCATCAACACACAGCCCGTCCTCATCAACACACAGCCCGTCCTCATCAACACACAGCCCGTCCTCATCATCACACACCCCGTCTTCATCAACACACAATCCATCTTCATCAACACACGGCCCATCCTCATCATCACACAGCCCATCTTCATCAACACATAGCCCGTCTTCATCAACACACAGCCCGTCCTCTTCAACACACATCCCGTCCTTATCAAAACACAGCCCGTCCTCATCAACACTCAGCCTGTCCTCATCAACACACAGCCTGTCCTCGTCAACGCACAGTCTGTCCTCATCAACACACAGCCTGTCCTCATCAAAACACAGCCCATCCTAATCAACACACAGCCCGTCCTCATCAATACACAGCCCGTCGTCATCAACACACAACCCGTCCTCATCAACACACAGCCCGTGCTCATCAACACACAGCCCGTCCTCATCAACACTTAGCCCGTCCTCATCAACACACTGCCTGAACACATCAACACACAGCCCGTTCTTATCAACACACAGCCCGTCCTCATCAACACACAGCCCGTCCTCATCAACACATAGCACGTCCCCATCAAAACAGAGTCTGTCCTCATCAACACACCGTCCATCCTCTTCAACACACAGCCCGGACTCATCAACACACACCCCGTCCTCATCAAAATATAGCACGTCCTCATCAATACACAGCCCGTCCTCATTAACACACAGCCCGTCCTCATCAACACACAGCCCGTCCTCATCAATACTTAGCCCGTCCTCATCAACACACAGCCTGTCCTCATCAACACACAGCCCGTCCTCATCAACACTTAGCCCGTCCTAATCAACACACAGTCCATCATCATCAACACAGCCCGTCCTCGTCAACACACTGCCCGTCCTCATCAACACACAGCCGGTCCTCATCAACACATAACCCGTCCTCATCAACACAAAGCCCGTCCTCATCAACACTCAGCCCGTCCTCATCAACCCACAGCCCGTTCTCATCAACACACAGCCAGTCCTCATCAACACACAGCCCGTCCTCATCAAAACATAGCACGTCCTCTTCAACACAGAGCCCGTCCTCATCAACACACAGCCCGTCCTCATCAATACACAGCCCGTCCTCATCAACACACAGCCCGTCCTCATCAAAACATAGCATGTCCTCATTAACACACAGCCCGTCATCATCAACACACAGCCCGTCCTCATCAACACACAGCCCGTCCTCATCAACAATCAGCCCGTCCTCATCAACACTCAGCCCGTCCTCATCAACACATAGCACGTCATTATCAACACACAGCATGTCCTCATCAACACACAGCCCGTCCTCATCAACACACAGCCCGCCCTCATCAAAACACAGCCCGTCCTCATCAACACTCAGCCTGTCCTCATCAACACACAGCCTGTCCTCGTCAACGCACAGTCTGTCCTCATCAACACACAGCCTGTCCTCATCAAAACACAGCCCATCCTAATCAACACACAGCCCGTCCTCATCAATACACAGCCCGTCGTCATCAACACACAACCCGTCCTCATCAACACACAGCCCGTGCTCATCAACACACAGCCCGTCCTCATCAACACACTGCCTGAACACATCAACACACAGCCCGTTCTTATCAACACACAGCCCGTCCTCATCAACACACAGCCCGTCCTCATCAACACATAGCACGTCCCCATCAAAACAGAGTCTGTCCTCATCAACACACCGTCCATCCTCTTCAACACACAGCCCGGACTCATCAACACACACCCCGTCCTCATCAAAATATAGCACGTCCTCATCAATACACAGCCCGTCCTCATTAACACACAGCCCGTCCTCATCAACACACAGCCCGTCCTCATCAATACTTAGCCCGTCCTCATCAACACACAGCCTGTCCTCATCAACACACAGCCCGTCCTCATCAACACTTAGCCCGTCCTCATCAACACACAGTCCATCATCATCAACACAGCCCGTCCTCGTCAACACACTGCCCGTCCTCATCAACACACAGCCGGTCCTCATCAACACATAACCCGTCCTCATCAACACAAAGCCCGTCCTCATCAACACTCAGCCCGTCCTCATCAACCCACAGCCCGTTCTCATAAACACACAGCCAGTCCTCATCAACACACAGCCCGTCCTCATCAAAACATAGCACGTCCTCTTCAACACAGAGCCCGTCCTCATCAACACACAGCCCGTCCTCATCAATACACAGCCCGTCCTCATCAACACACAGCCCGTCCTCATCAAAACATAGCATGTCCTCATTAACACACAGCCCGTCATCATCAACACACAGCCCGTCCTCATCAACACACAGCCCGTCCTCATCAACAATCAGCCCGTCCTCATCAACACTCAGCCCGTCCTCATCAACACATAGCACGTCATTATCAACACACAGCATGTCCTCATCAACACACAGCCCGTCCTCATCAACACACAGCCCGCCCTCATCAACACACAGCCCGTCCTCATCAACACACAGCCCGTCCTCATCAACACTTAGCCCGTCCTCATCAACACACAGCCTGACCACATCAACACACAGCCCGTTCTCATCAACACACAGCCCGTCTTCATCAACACACAGCCCGTCCTCATCAACACACAGCCCGTCCTCATCAACACACAGCCCGTCCTCATCAACACACAGCCCGACCTCATCAACACATAGCACCTCCTCGTCAACATACAGCCCGTCCTCATCAACACACAGCCCGTCCTCGTCAACACACAGCCCGTCCTCATCAAAACATAGCATGTCCTCATTAACACACAGCCCGTCATCATCAACACACAGCCCGTCCTCATCAACACACAGCCCGTCCTCATCAACAATCAGTCCGTCCTCATCAACACTCAGCCCGTCCTCATCAAAACAGCCCGTCCTCATCAACACATAGCACGTCATTATCAACACACAGCATGTCCTCATCAACACACAGCCCGTCCTCATCAACACACAGCCCGCCCTCATCAACACACAGCCCGTCCTCATCAACACACAGCCCGTCCTCATCAACACTTAGCCCGTCCTCATCAACACACAGCCTGACCTCATCAACACACAGCCCGTTCTCATCAACACACAGCCCGTCTTCATCAACACACAGCCCGTCCTCATCAACACACAGCCCGTCCTCATCAACACACAGCCCGTCCTCATCAACACACAGCCCGACCTCATCAACACATAGCACCTCCTCGTCAACATACAGCCCGTCCTCATCAACACACAGCCCGTCCTCGTCAACACACAGCCCGTCCTCATCAAAACATAGCATGTCCTCATTAACACACAGCCCGTCATCATCAACACACAGCCCGTCCTCATCAACACACAGCCCGTCCTCATCAACAATCAGTCCGTCCTCATCAACACTCAGCCCGTCCTCATCAAAACAGCCCGTCCTCATCAACACATAGCACGTCATTATCAACACACAGCATGTCCTCATCAACACACAGCCCGTCCTCATCAACACACAGCCCGCCCTCATCAACACACAGCCCGTCCTCATCAACACACAGCCCGTCCTCATCAACACTTAGCCCGTCCTCATCAACACACAGCCTGACCACATCAACACACAGCCCGTTCTCATCAACACACAGCCCATCTTCATCAACACACAGCCCGTCCTCATCAACACACACCCCGTCCTCATCAACACACAGCCCGTCCTCATCAACACACGGCCCGTCCTCATCAACACACAACCCGTCTTCATCAACACACATCCCGTCTTCATCAACACACAGCCCATCCTCATCAACACACAGCACGTCTTCATCAACACATAGCCCGTCTTCATCAACACACAGCCCGTCCTCATCAACACACATCTGGTCCTCATCAAAACACAGCCCGTCCTCATCAACACGCAGCCAGTCTTCATCAACACACAGCCCGTCCTCATCAACGCACAGCCTGTCCTCATCAACACACAGCCTGTCCTCAATAAAAAAACAGCCCGCCCGCATCAACACACAGCTCGTCCTCATCAACACACAGCCCGTCCTCATCAACACTTAGCCTGTCCTCATCAACACACAGCCTGTCCTCATCAACACACAGCCCGTTCTCAACAACACACAGCCCGTCCTCATCATCACACAGCCCGTCCTCATCAACACATAGCACGTCCTCTTCAACAGCATGATAACCACCTACAAAATTCTCAGGGGAATTGACAGGGTGGACAAAGACAAACTCTTCAGCACGGGTGGGACACGAACAAGGGGACACAGGTGGAAACTTAGTACCCAGATGAGCCACAGAGACGTTAGAAAGAATTTTTTCAGTGTCAGATTAGTTAATAAATGGAATGCACTAGGAAGTGATGTGGTAGAGGCTGACTCCATACACAGTTTCAAATGTAGATATGATAGAGCCCAGTAGGATCAGGAATCTGTACACCAGTTGATTGACAGTTGAGAGGCGGGACCAAAGAGCCAAAGATCAACCCCCGCAAGCACAATTAGGTGAGTACAGTGCCCGTCCTCATCAACACACAGCCCGTCCTCATCAATACTTAGCCCGTCCTCATCAACACACAGCCTGTCCTCATCAACACACAGCCCGTCCTCATCATCACTTAGCCCGTCCTCATCAACACACAGTCCGTCCTCATCAACACACAGCCCGTCCTCGTCAACACACTGCCCGTCCTCATCAACACACAGCCGGTCCTCATCAACACATAACCCGTCCTCATCAACACAAAGCCCGTCCTCATCAACAATCAGCCCGTCCTCATCAACCCACAGCCCGTTCTCATCAACACACAGCCCGTCCTCATCAACACACCTCCCGTCCTCATCAAAACATAGCACGTCCTCTTCAACACAGAGCCCGTCCTCATCAACACACAGCCCGTCCTCATCAATACACAGCCCGTCCTCATCAACACACAGCCCGTCCTCATCAAAACATAGCATGTCCTCATTAACACACAGCCCGTCATCATCAACACACAGCCCATCCTAATCAACACACAGCCTGTCCTCATCAATACACAGCCCGTCGTCATCAACACACAACCCGTCCTCATCAACACACAGCCCGTGCTCATCAACACACAGCCGGTCCTCATCAACACTTAGCCCATCCTCATCAACACACTGCCTGTCCACATCAACACACAGCCGGTTCTTATCAACACACAGCCCGTCCTCATCAACACACAGCCCGTCCTCGTCAACACATAGCACGTCCCCTTCAAAACAGAGCCTGTCCTCATCAACACACCGTCCATCCTCTTCAACACACAGCCCGGACTCATCAACACACACCCCGTCCTCATCAAAATATAGCACGTCCTCATCAATACACAGCCCGTCCTCATTAACACACAGCCCGTCCTCATCAACACACAGCCCGTCCTCATCAATACTTAGCCCGTCCTCATCAACACACAGCCTGTCCTCATCAACACACAGCCCGTCCTCATCAACACTTAGCCCGTCCTCATCAACACACAGTCCGTCCTCATCAACACACAGCCCGTCCTCGTCAACACACTGCCCGTCCTCATCAACACACAGCCGGTCCTCATCAACACATAACCCGTCCTCATCAACACAAAGCCCGTTATCATCAACAATCAGCCAGTCCTCATCAACCCACAGCCCGTTCTCATCAACACACAGCCCGTCCTCATCAACACACAGCCCGTCCTCATCAAAACATAGCACGTCCTCTTCAAGACAGAGCCCGTCCTCATCAACACACAGCCCGTCCTCATCAAAACATAGCATGTCCTCATTAACACACAGCCCGTCATCATCAACACACAGCCCGTCCTCATCAACACACAGCCCGTCCTCATCAACAATCAGCCCGTCCTCATTAATACTCAGCCCGTCCTCATCAAAACAGCCCGTCCTCTTCAACACACAGCCCGTCCTCATCAACACATAGCACGTCATTATCAACACACAGCATGTCCTCATCAACACACAGCCCGTCCTCATCAACACACAGCCCGCCCTCATCAACACTTAGCCCGTCCTCATCAACACACAGCCCGTCCTCATCAACACACAGCCCGTCCTCATCAACACACAGCCCGTCCTCATCAACACACAGCCCGTCCTCATCAACACACAGCCCGTCCTCATCAACACACAGCCCGTCCTCATCAACACATAGCACCTCCTCGTCAACATACAGCCCGTCCTCATCAACACACAGCCCGTCCTCGTCAACACACTGCCCATCCTCATCAACACACAGCCGGTCCTCATCAACACATAACCCGTCCTCATCAACACACAGCCCGTCCTCATCAACAATCAGCCCGTCCTCATCAACACACAGCCCGTCCTCATGAAAACACAGCCCGTCCTCTTCAACACACAACCCGTCCTCATCAACACATAGCACGTCCTTATCAACACACAGCATGTCTTCTTCAACACACAGCCCGTCCTCATCAACACACAGCCCGTCCTCATCAACACACAGCCCGTCCTCATCAACACACAGCCCGTCCTCATCAACACTTAGCCCGTCCTCATCAACACACAGCCTGTCCTCATCAACACACAGCACGTCTTCATCAACACTTAGCCCGTCCTCATCAACACATAGCCTGTCCACATCAACACAGCCCGTTCTCATCAACACACAGCCTGTCTTCATCAACACACAGCCCGTCCTCATCAACACACAACCCGTCCTCATCAACACACTGCCCGTCCTCATCAACACATAGCACGTCCCCTTCAAAACAGAGCCTGTCCTCATCAACACACCGTCCATCCTCTTCAACACACAGCCCGGACTCATCAACACACAGCCCGTGCTCATCAAAATATAGCACGTCCTCATCAATACACAGCCCGTCCTCATTAACACACAGCCCGTCCTCATCAACACACAGCCCGTCCTCATCAATACTTAGCCCGTCCTCATCAACACACAGCCTGTCCTCATCAACATACAGCCCGTCCTCATCAACACTTAGCCCGTCCTCATCAACACACAGTCCGTCCTCATCAACACACAGCCCGTCCTCGTCAACACACTGCCCGTCCTCATCAACACACAGCCGGTCCTCATCAACACATAACCCATCCTCATCAACACAAAGCCCGTTATCATCAACAATCAGCCAGTCCTCATCAACCCACAGCCCGTTCTCATCAACACACAGCCCGTCCTCATCAACACACAGCCCGTCCTCATCAAAACATAGCACGTCCTCTTCAAGACAGAGCCCGTCCTCATCAACACACAGCCCGTCCTCATCAAAACATAGCATGTCCTCATTAACACACAGCCCGTCAACATCAACACACAGCCCGTCCTCATCAACACACAGCCCGTCCTCATCAACAATCAGCCCGTCCTCATTAACACTCAGCCCGTCCTCATCAAAACAGCCCGTCCTCTTCAACACACAGCCCGTCCTCATCAACACATAGCACGTCATTATCAACACACAGCCCGCCCTTATCAACACACAGCCCGTCCTCATCAACACACAGCCCGCCCTCATCAACACTTAGCCCGTCCTCATCAACACACAGCCCGTCCTCATCAACACACAGCCCGTCCTCATCAACACACAGCCCGTCCTCATCAACACACAGCCCGTCCTCATCAACAATCAGCCCGTCCTCATCAACCCACAGCCCGTTCTCATCAACACACAGCCCGTCCTCATCAACACACAGCCCGTCCTCATCAAAACATAGCACGTCCTCTTCAACACAGAGCCCGTCCTCATCAACACACAGCCCGTCCTCATCAATACACAGCCCGTCCTCATCAACACACAGCCCGTCCTCATCAAAACATAGCATGTCCTCATTAACACACAGCCCGTCATCATCAACACACAGCCCATCCTAATCAACACACAGCCCGTCCTCATCAACACACAGCCCGTCCTCATCAACACACAGCCCGTCCTCATCAACACACAGCCCGTCCTCATCAACAATCAGCCCGTCCTCATCAACCCACAGCCCGTTCTCATCAACACACAGCCCGTCCTCATCAACACACAGCCCGCCCTCATCAACACTTAGCCCGTCCTCATCAACACACAGCCCGTCCTCATCAACACACAGCCCGTCCTCATCAACACACAGCCCGTCCTCATCAACACACAGCCCGTCCTCATCAACAATCAGCCCGTCCTCATCAACCCACAGCCCGTTCTCATCAACACACAGCCCGTCCTCATCAACACACAGCCCGTCCTCATCAAAACATAGCACGTCCTCTTCAACACAGAGCCCGTCCTCATCAACACACAGCCCGTCCTCATCAATACACAGCCCGTCCTCATCAACACACAGCCCGTCCTCATCAAAACATAGCATGTCCTCATTAACACACAGCCCGTCATCATCAACACACAGCCCATCCTAATCAACACACAGCCTGTCCTCATCAATACACAGCCCGTCGTCATCAATACACAACCCGTCCTCATCAACACACAGCCCGTGCTCATCAACACACAGCCGGTCCTCATCAACACTTAGCCCATCCTCATCAACACACTGCCTGTCCACATCAACACACAGCCGGTTCTTATCAACACACAGCCCGTCCTCATCAACACACAGCCTGTCCTCATCAACACATAGCACGTCCCCTTCAAAACAGAGCCTGTCCTCATCAACACACCGTCCATCCTCTTCAACACACAGCCCGGACTCATCAACACACACCCCGTCCTCATCAAAATATAGCACGTCCTCATCAATACACAGCCCGTCCTCATTAACACACAGCCCGTCCTCATCAACACACAGCCCGTCCTCATCAATACTTAGCCCGTCCTCATCAACACACAGCCTGTCCTCATCAACACACAGCCCGTCCTCATCAACACTTAGCCCGTCCTCATCAACACAGAGTCCGTCCTCATCAACACACAGCCCGTCCTCGTCAACACACTGCCCGTCCTCATCAACACACAGCCGGTCCTCATCAACACATAACCCGTCCTCATCAACACACAGCCCGTCCTCATCAACAATCAGCCCGTCCTCATCAACACACAGCCCGTCCTCATGAAAACACAGCCCGTCCTCTTCAACACACAACCCGTCCTCATCAACACATAGCACGTCCTTATCAACACACAGCATGTCTTCTTCAACACACAGCCCGTCCTCATCAACACACAGCCCGTCCTCATCAACACACAGCCCGTCCTCATCAACACACAGCCCGTCCTCATCAACACTTAGCCCGTCCTCATCAACACACAGCCTGTCCTCATCAACACACAGCACGTCTTCATCAACACTTAGCCCGTCCTCATCAACACATAGCCTGTCCACATCAACACAGCCCGTTCTCATCAACACACAGCCTGTCTTCATCAACACACAGCCCGTCCTCATCAACACACAACCCGTCCTCATCAACACACTGCCCGTCCTCATCAACACATAGCACGTCCCCTTCAAAACAGAGCCTGTCCTCATCAACACACCGTCCATCCTCTTCAACACACAGCCCGGACTCATCAACACACAGCCCGTCCTCATCAAAATATAGCACGTCCTCATCAATACACAGCCCGTCCTCATTAACACACAGCCCGTCCTCATCAACACACAGCCCGTCCTCATCAATACTTAGCCCGTCCTCATCAACACACAGCCTGTCCTCATCAACACACAGCCCGTCCTCATCAACACTTAGCCCGTCCTCATCAACACACAGTCCGTCCTCATCAACACACAGCCCGTCCTCGTCAACACACTGCCCGTCCTCATCAACACACAGCCGGTCCTCATCAACACATAACCCGTCCTCATCAACACAAAGCCCGTTATCATCAACAATCAGCCAGTCCTCATCAACCCACAGCCCGTTCTCATCAACACACAGCCCGTCCTCATCAACACACAGCCCGTCCTCATCAAAACATAGCACGTCCTCTTCAAGACAGAGCCCGTCCTCATCAACACACAGCCCGTCCTCATCAAAACATAGCATGTCCTCATTAACACACAGCCCGTCAACATCAACACACATCCCGTCCTCATCAACACACAGCCCGTCCTCATCAACAATCAGCCCGTCCTCATTAACACTCAGCCCGTCCTCATCAAAACAGCCCGTCCTCTTCAACACACAGCCCGTCCTCATCAACACATAGCACGTCATTATCAACACACAGCCCGCCCTCATCAACACACAGCCCGTCCTCATCAACACACAGCCCGCCCTCATCAACACTTAGCCCGTCCTCATCAACACACAGCCCGTCCTCATCAACACACAGCCCGTCCTCATCAACACACAGCCCGTCCTCATCAACACACAGCCCGTCCTCATCAACAATCAGCCCGTCCTCATCAACCCACAGCCCGTTCTCATCAACACACAGCCCGTCCTCATCAACACACAGCCCGTCCTCATCAAAACATAGCACGTCCTCTTCAACACAGAGCCCGTCCTCATCAACACACAGCCCGTCCTCATCAATACACAGCCCGTCCTCATCAACACACAGCCCGTCCTCATCAAAACATAGCATGTCCTCATTAACACACAGCCCGTCATCATCAACACACAGCCCATCCTAATCAACACACAGCCTGTCCTCATCAATACACAGCCCGTCGTCATCAACACACAACCCGTCCTCATCAACACACAGCCCGTGCTCATCAACACACAGCCGGTCCTCATCAACACTTAGCCCATCCTCATCAACACACTGCCTGTCCACATCAACACACAGCCGGTTCTTATCAACACACAGCCCGTCCTCATCAACACACAGCCTGTCCTCATCAACACATAGCACGTCCCCTTCAAAACAGAGCCTGTCCTCATCAACACACCGTCCATCCTCTTCAACACACAGCCCGGACTCATCAACACACACCCCGTCCTCATCAAAATATAGCACGTCCTCATCAATACACAGCCCGTCCTCATTAACACACAGCCCGTCCTCATCAACACACAGCCCGTCCTCATCAATACTTAGCCCGTCCTCATCAACACACAGCCTGTCCTCATCAACACACAGCCCGTCCTCATCAACACTTAGCCCGTCCTCATCAACACACAGTCCGTCCTCATCATCACACAGCCCGTCCTCGTCAACACACTGCCCGTCCTCATCAACACACAGCCGGTCCTCATCAACACATAACCCGTCCTCATCAACACAAAGCCCGTTATCATCAACAATCAGCCAGTCCTCATCAACCCACAGCCCGTTCTCATCAACACACAGCCCGTCCTCATCAACACACAGCCCGTCCTCATCAAAACATAGCACGTCCTCTTCAAGACAGAGCCCGTCCTCATCAACACACAGCCCGTCCTCATCAAAACATAGCATGTCCTCATTAACACACAGCCCGTCATCATCAACACACAGCCCGTCCTCATCAACACACAGCCCGTCCTCATCAACAATCAGACCGTCCTCATTAACACTCAGCCCGTCCTCATCAAAACAGCCCGTCCTCTTCAACACACAGCCCGTCCTCATCAACACATAGCACGTCATTATCAACACACAGCATGTCCTCATCAACACACAGCCCGTCCTCATCAACACACAGCCCGCCCTCATCAACACTTAGCCCGTCCTCATCAACACACAGCCCGTCCTCATCAACACACAGCCCGTCCTCATCAACACACAGCCCGTCCTCATCAACACAGCCCGTCCTCATCAACACACAGCCCGTCCTCATCAACACACAGCCCGTCCTCATCAACACATAGCACCTCCTCGTCAACATACAGCCCGTCCTCATCAACACATATCCCGTCCTCGTCAACACACTGCCCATCCTCATCAACACACAGCCGGTCCTCATCAACACATAACCCGTCCTCATCAACACACAGCCCGTCCTCATCAACAATCAGCCCGTCCTCATCAACACACAGCCCGTCCTCATGAAAACACAGCCCGTCCTCTTCAACACACAACTCGTCCTCATCAACACATAGCACGTCCTTATCAACACAGAGCATGTCTTCTTCAACACACAGCCCGTCCTCATCAACACACAGCCCGTCCTCATCAACACACAGCCCGTCCTCATCAACACACAGCCCGTCCTCATCAACACTTAGCCCGTCCTCATCAACACACAGCCTGTCCTCATCAACACACAGCACGTCTTCATCAACACTTAGCCCGTCCTCATCAACACATAGCCTGTCCACATCAACACAGCCCGTTCTCATCAACACACAGCCTGTCTTCATCAACACACAGCCCGTCCTCATCAACACACAACCCGTCCTCATCAACACACTGCCCGTCCTCATCAACACATAGCACGTCCCCTTCAAAACAGAGCCTGTCCTCATCAACACACCGTCCATCCTCTTCAACACACAGCCCGGACTCATCAACACACAGCCCGTGCTCATCAAAATATAGCACGTCCTCATCAATACACAGCCCGTCCTCATTAACACACAGCCCGTCCTCATCAACACACAGCCCGTCCTCATCAATACTTAGCCCGTCCTCATCAACACACAGCCTGTCCTCATCAACATACAGCCCGTCCTCATCAACACTTAGCCCGTCCTCATCAACACACAGTCCGTCCTCATCAACACACAGCCCGTCCTCGTCAACACACTGCCCGTCCTCATCAACACACAGCCGGTCCTCATCAACACATAACCCGTCCTCATCAACACAAAGCCCGTTATCATCAACAATCAGCCAGTCCTCATCAACCCACAGCCCGTTCTCATCAACACACAGCCCGTCCTCATCAACACACAGCCCGTCCTCATCAAAACATAGCACGTCCTCTTCAAGACAGAGCCCGTCCTCATCAACACACAGCCCGTCCTCATCAAAACATAGCATGTCCTCATTAACACACAGCCCGTCAACATCAACACACAGCCCGTCCTCATCAACACACAGCCCGTCCTCATCAACAATCAGCCCGTCCTCATTAACACTCAGCCCGTCCTCATCAAAACAGCCCGTCCTCTTCAACACACAGCCCGTCCTCATCAACACATAGCACGTCATTATCAACACACAGCCCGCCCTCATCAACACACAGCCCGTCCTCATCAACACACAGCCCGCCCTCATCAACACTTAGCCCGTCCTCATCAACACACAGCCCGTCCTCATCAACACACAGCCCGTCCTCATCAACACACAGCCCGTCCTCATCAACACACAGCCCGTCCTCATCAACAATCAGCCCGTCCTCATCAACCCACAGCCCGTTCTCATCAACACACAGCCCGTCCTCATCAACACACAGCCCGTCCTCATCAAAACATAGCACGTCCTCTTCAACACAGAGCCCGTCCTCATCAACACACAGCCCGTCCTCATCAATACACAGCCCGTCCTCATCAACACACAGCCCGTCCTCATCAAAACATAGCATGTCCTCATTAACACACAGCCCGTCATCATCAACACACAGCCCATCCTAATCAACACACAGCCCGTCCTCATCAACACACAGCCCGTCCTCATCAACACACAGCCCGTCCTCATCAACACACAGCCCGTCCTCATCAACAATCAGCCCGTCCTCATCAACCCACAGCCCGTTCTCATCAACACACAGCCCGTCCTCATCAACACACAGCCCGCCCTCATCAACACTTAGCCCGTCCTCATCAACACACAGCCCGTCCTCATCAACACACAGCCCGTCCTCATCAACACACAGCCCGTCCTCATCAACACACAGCCCGTCCTCATCAACAATCAGCCCGTCCTCATCAACCCACAGCCCGTTCTCATCAACACACAGCCCGTCCTCATCAACACACAGCCCGTCCTCATCAAAACATAGCACGTCCTCTTCAACACAGAGCCCGTCCTCATCAACACACAGCCCGTCCTCATCAATACACAGCCCGTCCTCATCAACACACAGCCCGTCCTCATCAAAACATAGCATGTCCTCATTAACACACAGCCCGTCATCATCAACACACAGCCCATCCTAATCAACACACAGCCTGTCCTCATCAATACACAGCCCGTCGTCATCAACACACAACCCGTCCTCATCAACACACAGCCCGTGCTCATCAACACACAGCCGGTCCTCATCAACACTTAGCCCATCCTCATCAACACACTGCCTGTCCACATCAACACACAGCCGGTTCTTATCAACACACAGCCCGTCCTCATCAACACACAGCCTGTCCTCATCAACACATAGCACGTCCCCTTCAAAACAGAGCCTGTCCTCATCAACACACCGTCCATCCTCTTCAACACACAGCCCGGACTCATCAACACACACCCCGTCCTCATCAAAATATAGCACGTCCTCATCAATACACAGCCCGTCCTCATTAACACACAGCCCGTCCTCATCAACACACAGCCCGTCCTCATCAATACTTAGCCCGTCCTCATCAACACACAGCCTGTCCTCATCAACACACAGCCCGTCCTCATCAACACTTAGCCCGTCCTCATCAACACAGAGTCCGTCCTCATCAACACACAGCCCGTCCTCGTCAACACACTGCCCGTCCTCATCAACACACAGCCGGTCCTCATCAACACATAACCCGTCCTCATCAACACACAGCCCGTCCTCATCAACAATCAGCCCGTCCTCATCAACACACAGCCCGTCCTCATGAAAACACAGCCCGTCCTCTTCAACACACAACCCGTCCTCATCAACACATAGCACGTCCTTATCAACACACAGCATGTCTTCTTCAACACACAGCCCGTCCTCATCAACACACAGCCCGTCCTCATCAACACACAGCCCGTCCTCATCAACACACAGCCCGTCCTCATCAACACTTAGCCCGTCCTCATCAACACACAGCCTGTCCTCATCAACACACAGCACGTCTTCATCAACACTTAGCCCGTCCTCATCAACACATAGCCTGTCCACATCAACACAGCCCGTTCTCATCAACACACAGCCTGTCTTCATCAACACACAGCCCGTCCTCATCAACACACAACCCGTCCTCATCAACACACTGCCCGTCCTCATCAACACATAGCACGTCCCCTTCAAAACAGAGCCTGTCCTCATCAACACACCGTCCATCCTCTTCAACACACAGCCCGGACTCATCAACACACAGCCCGTCCTCATCAAAATATAGCACGTCCTCATCAATACACAGCCCGTCCTCATTAACACACAGCCCGTCCTCATCAACACACAGCCCGTCCTCATCAATACTTAGCCCGTCCTCATCAACACACAGCCTGTCCTCATCAACACACAGCCCGTCCTCATCAACACTTAGCCCGTCCTCATCAACACACAGTCCGTCCTCATCAACACACAGCCCGTCCTCGTCAACACACTGCCCGTCCTCATCAACACACAGCCGGTCCTCATCAACACATAACCCGTCCTCATCAACACAAAGCCCGTTATCATCAACAATCAGCCAGTCCTCATCAACCCACAGCCCGTTCTCATCAACACACAGCCCGTCCTCATCAACACACAGCCCGTCCTCATCAAAACATAGCACGTCCTCTTCAAGACAGAGCCCGTCCTCATCAACACACAGCCCGTCCTCATCAAAACATAGCATGTCCTCATTAACACACAGCCCGTCAACATCAACACACATCCCGTCCTCATCAACACACAGCCCGTCCTCATCAACAATCAGCCCGTCCTCATTAACACTCAGCCCGTCCTCATCAAAACAGCCCGTCCTCTTCAACACACAGCCCGTCCTCATCAACACATAGCACGTCATTATCAACACACAGCCCGCCCTCATCAACACACAGCCCGTCCTCATCAACACACAGCCCGCCCTCATCAACACTTAGCCCGTCCATCATCAACACACAGCCCGTCCTCATCAACACACAGCCCGTCCTCATCAACACACAGCCCGTCCTCATCAACACACAGCCCGTCCTCATCAACAATCAGCCCGTCCTCATCAACCCACAGCCCGTTCTCATCAACACACAGCCCGTCCTCATCAACACACAGCCCGTCCTCATCAAAACATAGCACGTCCTCTTCAACACAGAGCCCGTCCTCATCAACACACAGCCCGTCCTCATCAATACACAGCCCGTCCTCATCAACACACAGCCCGTCCTCATCAAAACATAGCATGTCCTCATTAACACACAGCCCGTCATCATCAACACACAGCCCATCCTAATCAACACACAGCCTGTCCTCATCAATACACAGCCCGTCGTCATCAACACACAACCCGTCCTCATCAACACACAGCCCGTGCTCATCAACACACAGCCGGTCCTCATCAACACTTAGCCCATCCTCATCAACACACTGCCTGTCCACATCAACACACAGCCGGTTCTTATCAACACACAGCCCGTCCTCATCAACACACAGCCTGTCCTCATCAACACATAGCACGTCCCCTTCAAAACAGAGCATGTCCTCATCAACACACCGTCCATCCTCTTCAACACACAGCCCGGACTCATCAACACACACCCCGTCCTCATCAAAATATAGCACGTCCTCATCAATACACAGCCCGTCCTCATTAACACACAGCCCGTCCTCATCAACACACAGCCCGTCCTCATCAATACTTAGCCCGTCCTCATCAACACACAGCCTGTCCTCATCAACACACAGCCCGTCCTCATCAACACTTAGCCCGTCCTCATCAACACACAGTCCGTCCTCATCATCACACAGCCCGTCCTCGTCAACACACTGCCCGTCCTCATCAACACACAGCCGGTCCTCATCAACACATAACCCGTCCTCATCAACACAAAGCCCGTTATCATCAACAATCAGCCAGTCCTCATCAACCCACAGCCCGTTCTCATCAACACACAGCCCGTCCTCATCAACACACAGCCCGTCCTCATCAAAACATAGCACGTCCTCTTCAAGACAGAGCCCGTCCTCATCAACACACAGCCCGTCCTCATCAAAACATAGCATGTCCTCATTAACACACAGCCCGTCATCATCAACACACAGCCCGTCCTCATCAACACACAGCCCGTCCTCATCAACAATCAGACCGTCCTCATTAACACTCAGCCCGTCCTCATCAAAACAGCCCGTCCTCTTCAACACACAGCCCGTCCTCATCAACACATAGCACGTCATTATCAACACACAGCATGTCCTCATCAACACACAGCCCGTCCTCATCAACACACAGCCCGCCCTCATCAACACTTAGCCCGTCCTCATCAACACACAGCCCGTCCTCATCAACACACAGCCCGTCCTCATCAACACACAGCCCGTCCTCATCAACACAGCCCGTCCTCATCAACACACAGCCCGTCCTCATCAACACACAGCCCGTCCTCATCAACACATAGCACCTCCTCGTCAACATACAGCCCGTCCTCATCAACACATATCCCGTCCTCGTCAACACACTGCCCATCCTCATCAACACACAGCCGGTCCTCATCAACACATAACCCGTCCTCATCAACACACAGCCCGTCCTCATCAACAATCAGCCCGTCCTCATCAACACACAGCCCGTCCTCATGAAAACACAGCCCGTCCTCTTCAACACACAACTCGTCCTCATCAACACATAGCACGTCCTTATCAACACAGAGCATGTCTTCTTCAACACACAGCCCGTCCTCATCAACACACAGCCCGTCCTCATCAACACACAGCCCGTCCTCATCAACACACAGCCCGTCCTCATCAACACTTAGCCCGTCCTCATCAACACACAGCCTGTCCTCATCAACACACAGCACGTCTTCATCAACACTTAGCCCGTCCTCATCAACACATAGCCTGTCCACATCAACACAGCCCGTTCTCATCAACACACAGCCTGTCTTCATCAACACACAGCCCGTCCTCATCAACACACAACCCGTCCTCATCAACACACTGCCCGTCCTCATCAACACATAGCACGTCCCCTTCAAAACAGAGCCTGTCCTCATCAACACACCGTCCATCCTCTTCAACACACAGCCCGGACTCATCAACACACAGCCCGTGCTCATCAAAATATAGCACGTCCTCATCAATACACAGCCCGTCCTCATTAACACACAGCCCGTCCTCATCAACACACAGCCCGTCCTCATCAATACTTAGCCCGTCCTCATCAACACACAGCCTGTCCTCATCAACATACAGCCCGTCCTCATCAACACTTAGCCCGTCCTCATCAACACACAGTCCGTCCTCATCAACACACAGCCCGTCCTCGTCAACACACTGCCCGTCCTCATCAACACACAGCCGGTCCTCATCAACACATAACCCGTCCTCATCAACACAAAGCCCGTTATCATCAACAATCAGCCAGTCCTCATCAACCCACAGCCCGTTCTCATCAACACACAGCCCGTCCTCATCAACACACAGCCCGTCCTCATCAAAACATAGCACGTCCTCTTCAAGACAGAGCCCGTCCTCATCAACACACAGCCCGTCCTCATCAAAACATAGCATGTCCTCATTAACACACAGCCCGTCAACATCAACACACAGCCCGTCCTCATCAACACACAGCCCGTCCTCATCAACAATCAGCCCGTCCTCATTAACACTCAGCCCGTCCTCATCAAAACAGCCCGTCCTCTTCAACACACAGCCCGTCCTCATCAACACATAGCACGTCATTATCAACACACAGCCCGCCCTCATCAACACACAGCCCGTCCTCATCAACACACAGCCCGCCCTCATCAACACTTAGCCCGTCCTCATCAACACACAGCCCGTCCTCATCAACACACAGCCCGTCCTCATCAACACACAGCCCGTCCTCATCAACACACAGCCCGTCCTCATCAACAATCAGCCCGTCCTCATCAACCCACAGCCCGTTCTCATCAACACACAGCCCGTCCTCATCAACACACAGCCCGTCCTCATCAAAACATAGCACGTCCTCTTCAACACAGAGCCCGTCCTCATCAACACACAGCCCGTCCTCATCAATACACAGCCCGTCCTCATCAACACACAGCCCGTCCTCATCAAAACATAGCATGTCCTCATTAACACACAGCCCGTCATCATCAACACACAGCCCATCCTAATCAACACACAGCCCGTCCTCATCAACACACAGCCCGTCCTCATCAACACACAGCCCGTCCTCATCAACACACAGCCCGTCCTCATCAACAATCAGCCCGTCCTCATCAACCCACAGCCCGTTCTCATCAACACACAGCCCGTCCTCATCAACACACAGCCCGCCCTCATCAACACTTAGCCCGTCCTCATCAACACACAGCCCGTCCTCATCAACACACAGCCCGTCCTCATCAACACACAGCCCGTCCTCATCAACACACAGCCCGTCCTCATCAACAATCAGCCCGTCCTCATCAACCCACAGCCCGTTCTCATCAACACACAGCCCGTCCTCATCAACACACAGCCCGTCCTCATCAAAACATAGCACGTCCTCTTCAACACAGAGCCCGTCCTCATCAACACACAGCCCGTCCTCATCAATACACAGCCCGTCCTCATCAACACACAGCCCGTCCTCATCAAAACATAGCATGTCCTCATTAACACACAGCCCGTCATCATCAACACACAGCCCATCCTAATCAACACACAGCCTGTCCTCATCAATACACAGCCCGTCGTCATCAACACACAACCCGTCCTCATCAACACACAGCCCGTGCTCATCAACACACAGCCGGTCCTCATCAACACTTAGCCCATCCTCATCAACACACTGCCTGTCCACATCAACACACAGCCGGTTCTTATCAACACACAGCCCGTCCTCATCAACACACAGCCTGTCCTCATCAACACATAGCACGTCCCCTTCAAAACAGAGCCTGTCCTCATCAACACACCGTCCATCCTCTTCAACACACAGCCCGGACTCATCAACACACACCCCGTCCTCATCAAAATATAGCACGTCCTCATCAATACACAGCCCGTCCTCATTAACACACAGCCCGTCCTCATCAACACACAGCCCGTCCTCATCAATACTTAGCCCGTCCTCATCAACACACAGCCTGTCCTCATCAACACACAGCCCGTCCTCATCAACACTTAGCCCGTCCTCATCAACACAGAGTCCGTCCTCATCAACACACAGCCCGTCCTCGTCAACACACTGCCCGTCCTCATCAACACACAGCCGGTCCTCATCAACACATAACCCGTCCTCATCAACACACAGCCCGTCCTCATCAACAATCAGCCCGTCCTCATCAACACACAGCCCGTCCTCATGAAAACACAGCCCGTCCTCTTCAACACACAACCCGTCCTCATCAACACATAGCACGTCCTTATCAACACACAGCATGTCTTCTTCAACACACAGCCCGTCCTCATCAACACACAGCCCGTCCTCATCAACACACAGCCCGTCCTCATCAACACACAGCCCGTCCTCATCAACACTTAGCCCGTCCTCATCAACACACAGCCTGTCCTCATCAACACACAGCACGTCTTCATCAACACTTAGCCCGTCCTCATCAACACATAGCCTGTCCACATCAACACAGCCCGTTCTCATCAACACACAGCCTGTCTTCATCAACACACAGCCCGTCCTCATCAACACACAACCCGTCCTCATCAACACACTGCCCGTCCTCATCAACACATAGCACGTCCCCTTCAAAACAGAGCCTGTCCTCATCAACACACCGTCCATCCTCTTCAACACACAGCCCGGACTCATCAACACACAGCCCGTCCTCATCAAAATATAGCACGTCCTCATCAATACACAGCCCGTCCTCATTAACACACAGCCCGTCCTCATCAACACACAGCCCGTCCTCATCAATACTTAGCCCGTCCTCATCAACACACAGCCTGTCCTCATCAACACACAGCCCGTCCTCATCAACACTTAGCCCGTCCTCATCAACACACAGTCCGTCCTCATCAACACACAGCCCGTCCTCGTCAACACACTGCCCGTCCTCATCAACACACAGCCGGTCCTCATCAACACATAACCCGTCCTCATCAACACAAAGCCCGTTATCATCAACAATCAGCCAGTCCTCATCAACCCACAGCCCGTTCTCATCAACACACAGCCCGTCCTCATCAACACACAGCCCGTCCTCATCAAAACATAGCACGTCCTCTTCAAGACAGAGCCCGTCCTCATCAACACACAGCCCGTCCTCATCAAAACATAGCATGTCCTCATTAACACACAGCCCGTCAACATCAACACACAGCCCGTCCTCATCAACACACAGCCCGTCCTCATCAACAATCAGCCCGTCCTCATTAACACTCAGCCCGTCCTCATCAAAACAGCCCGTCCTCTTCAACACACAGCCCGTCCTCATCAACACATAGCACGTCATTATCAACACACAGCCCGCCCTCATCAACACACAGCCCGTCCTCATCAACACACAGCCCGCCCTCATCAACACTTAGCCCGTCCACATCAACACACAGCCCGTCCTCATCAACACACAGCCCGTCCTCATCAACACACAGCCCGTCCTCATCAACACACAGCCCGTCCTCATCAACAATCAGCCCGTCCTCATCAACCCACAGCCCGTTCTCATCAACACACAGCCCGTCCTCATCAACACACAGCCCGTCCTCATCAAAACATAACACGTCCTCTTCAACACAGAGCCCGTCCTCATCAACACACAGCCCGTCCTCATCAATACACAGCCCGTCCTCATCAACACACAGCCCGTCCTCATCAAAACATAGCATGTCCTCATTAACACACAGCCCGTCATCATCAACACACAGCCCATCCTAATCAACACACAGCCTGTCCTCATCAATACACAGCCCGTCGTCATCAACACACAACCCGTCCTCATCAACACACAGCCCGTGCTCATCAACACACAGCCGGTCCTCATCAACACTTAGCCCATCCTCATCAACACACTGCCTGTCCACATCAACACACAGCCGGTTCTTATCAACACACAGCCCGTCCTCATCAACACACAGCCTGTCCTCATCAACACATAGCACGTCCCCTTCAAAACAGAGCATGTCCTCATCAACACACCGTCCATCCTCTTCAACACACAGCCCGGACTCATCAACACACACCCCGTCCTCATCAAAATATAGCACGTCCTCATCAATACACAGCCCGTCCTCATTAACACACAGCCCGTCCTCATCAACACACAGCCCGTCCTCATCAATACTTAGCCCGTCCTCATCAACACACAGCCTGTCCTCATCAACACACAGCCCGTCCTCATCAACACTTAGCCCGTCCTCATCAACACACAGTCCGTCCTCATCATCACACAGCCCGTCCTCGTCAACACACTGCCCGTCCTCATCAACACACAGCCGGTCCTCATCAACACATAACCCGTCCTCATCAACACAAAGCCCGTTATCATCAACAATCAGCCAGTCCTCATCAACCCACAGCCCGTTCTCATCAACACACAGCCCGTCCTCATCAACACACAGCCCGTCCTCATCAAAACATAGCACGTCCTCTTCAAGACAGAGCCCGTCCTCATCAACACACAGCCCGTCCTCATCAAAACATAGCATGTCCTCATTAACACACAGCCCGTCATCATCAACACACAGCCCGTCCTCATCAACACACAGCCCGTCCTCATCAACAATCAGACCGTCCTCATTAACACTCAGCCCGTCCTCATCAAAACAGCCCGTCCTCTTCAACACACAGCCCGTCCTCATCAACACATAGCACGTCATTATCAACACACAGCATGTCCTCATCAACACACAGCCCGTCCTCATCAACACACAGCCCGCCCTCATCAACACTTAGCCCGTCCTCATCAACACACAGCCCGTCCTCATCAACACACAGCCCGTCCTCATCAACACACAGCCCGTCCTCATCAACACAGCCCGTCCTCATCAACACACAGCCCGTCCTCATCAACACACAGCCCGTCCACATCAACACATAGCACCTCCTCGTCAACATACAGCCCGTCCTCATCAACACACATCCCGTCCTCGTCAACACACTGCCCATCCTCATCAACACACAGCCGGTCCTCATCAACACATAACCCGTCCTCATCAACACACAGCCCGTCCTCATCAACAATCAGCCCGTCCTCATCAACACACAGCCCGTCCTCATGAAAACACAGCCCGTCCTCTTCAACACACAACTCGTCCTCATCAACACATAGCACGTCCTTATCAACACAGAGCATGTCTTCTTCAACACACAGCCCGTCCTCATCAACACACAGCCCGTCCTCATCAACACACAGCCCGTCCTCATCAACACACAGCCCGTCCTCATCAACACTTAGCCCGTCCTCATCAACACACAGCCTGTCCTCATCAACACACAGCACGTCTTCATCAACACTTAGCCCGTCCTCATCAACACATAGCCTGTCCACATCAACACAGCCCGTTCTCATCAACACACAGCCTGTCTTCATCAACACACAGCCCGTCCTCATCAACACACAACCCGTCCTCATCAACACACAGCCCGTCCTCATCAACACATAGCACGTCCCCTTCAAAACAGAGCCTGTCCTCATCAACACACCGTCCATCCTCTTCAACACACAGCCCGGACTCATCAACACACAGCCCGTCCTCATCAAAATATAGCACGTCCTCATCAATACATAGCCCGTCCTCATTAACACACAGCCCGTCCTCATCAACACACAGCCCGTCCTCATCAATACTTAGCCCGTCCTCATCAACACACAGCCTGTCCTCATCAACACACAGCCCGTCCTCATCAACACTTAGCTCGTCCTCATCAACACACAGTCCGTCCTCATCAACACACAGCCCGTCCTCGTCAACACACTGCCCGTCCTCATCAACACACAGCCGGTCCTCATCAACACATAACCCGTCCTCATCAACACAAAGCCCGTTATCATCAACAATCAGCCAGTCCTCATCAACCCACAGCCCGTTCTCATCAACACACAGCCTTCCTCATCAACACACAGCCCGTCCTCATCAAAACATAGCACGTCCTCTTCAAGACAGAGCCCGTCCTCATCAACACACAGCCCGTCCTCATCAAAACATAGCATGTCCTCATTAACACACAGCCCGTCATCATCAACACACAGCCCGTCCTCATCAACATACAGCCCGTCCTCATCAACAATCAGCCAGTCCTCATTAACACTCAGCCCGTCCTCATCAAAACAGCCCGTCCTCTTCAACACACAGCCCGTCCTCATCAACACATAGCACGTCATTATCAACACACAGCCCGCCCTCATCAACACACAGCCCGTCCTCATCAACACACAGCCCGCCCTCATCAACACTTAGCCCGTCCTCATCAACACACAGCCCGTCCTCATCAACACACAGCCCGTCCTCATCAACACACAGCCCGTCCTCATCAACACACAGCCCGTCCTCATCAACACACAGTCCGTCCTCATCAACACACAGCCCTGCCTCATCAACACATAGCACCTCCTCGTCAACATACAGCCCGTCCTCATCAACACACAGCCCGTCCTCGTCAACACACTGCCCATCCTCATCAACACACAGCCGGTCCTCATCAACACATAACCCGTCCTCATCAACACACAGCCCGTCCTCATCAACAATCAGCCTGTCCTCATCAACACACAGCCCGTCCTCATGAAAACACAGCCCGTCCTCTTCAACACACAGCCCGTCCTCAACAACACATAGCACGTCCTTATCAACACACAGCATGACTTCTTCAACACACAGCCCGTCCTCATCAACACACAGCCCGTCCTCGTCAACACACAGCCCGCCCTCATCAACACACAGCCCGTCCTCATCAACACTTAGCCCGTCCTCATCAACACACAGACTGTCCTCATCAACACACAGCACGTCTACATCAACACTTAGCCCGTCCTCATCAACACATAGCCTGTCCACATCAACACAGCCCGTTCTCATCAACACACAGCCTGTCTTCATCAACACACAGCCCGTCCTCATCAACACACAACCCGTCCTCGTCAACACACTGACCGTCCTCATCAACACACAGCCGGTCCTCATCAACACATAACCCGTCCTCATCAACACACAGCCCGTCCTCATCATCACACAACCCGTCTTCTTCAACACACAGCCCGTCCTCATCAACACAAAACTCGTCCTCATCAACACATAGCATGTTCTCATCAACACACAGCCCATCCTCATCAACACAGCCCATCTTCATCAAAACACAGCCAGTCTTCATCAACACACACCCCTACTTTATTAACACTCAGCCCGTCCTTAGCAACACACAGCCCGTCCATATCAACACACACCCCGTCTTCATCATTACACAGCCCGTCCTCATCAACACACATTTCGTCCTCATCAATTCAATGCCCGTCTTCATCAAAACACAGTCCGTCCTCATCAACACACAGCCCGTCCTCATCAATACACAGTTTGTTCTCATCAAAAAGCAGCCCGTCCACAACAACACACAGCCCGTCCTAATCAACACACAGCTCGTCCTCATCAACACACAGCCTGTCCTCTTCTCCACACAGCCCGTCCTCATAAACACACAACCCGTATTTATCAACACATTGCTCGTCCTCGTCAAATCACAGCCCGTCCTCATCAACACACAACCCATCCTCGTCAACACACAGCCTGTCCTCATCAACACACAGCCCGTCCTCATCAACACACAGCTCGTCCTTAAAAACACATAGCACGTCCTCATCAACACACAGCCCGTCCTCATCAAAACACACCCCTTCCTCATCAACCCACAGCCCGTCCATATCAACACACATCCCGTCCTCATCAACACACAGCCCGTCATCATCAACACACTGCCTGTCCTCATCAACACACAACCTGTCCTCATCAACACATAGCCCGTCCTCATCAACACACAGCCTGTCCTCATCAACACGTAACCAGCCCTCATCTATACACAGCCCGTACTCGTCAACACACAGCTCGTCCTAATCACCTCATAGCCCGTCCTCATCAACACACAGCCTATCCTCATTAAAGCACAGCCCGTCCTTATCAACACACAGCCCGTCCTCATCAACACACAGCCCGTCCTCATCTACACACAGCCCGTCCTCATCAACACACAGCCTGTCTTCATCAACACATAGCCCGTCCTCTTCAACACACAGAGTGTCCTCATCAACACATAGTCCGTCCTCACCAACACACAGCCCGTCTTCATGAACACGCAGCTCGTCCTCATCAAAACATAGCCCGTCCTCATCAACCCAAAGCCCGTCCTCATTAACATACAGCCCGTCGTCATCAACACACAGCTCGTCCTCATCCATAAATAGCCCGTCCTCTTCAACACACAGCCCGTCCTCGTCAACACACTGCCCGTCCTCATCAACACACAGCCGGTCCTCATCAACACATAACCCGTCCTCATCAACACACAGCCCGTCCTCATCAACAATCAGCCCGTCCTCATCAACACACAGCCCGTCCTCATCAACACTTAGCCCGTCCTCATCAACACACAGCCTGACCACATCAACACACAACCCGTTCTCATTAACACACAGCCCGTCTTCATCAACACACAGCCCGTCCTCATCAACACACAGCCCGTCCTTATCAACACACAGCCCGTCCTCGTCAACACACTGCCCGTCCTCATCAACACTCAGCCGGTCCTCATCAACACATAACCCGTCCTCATCAACACACAGCCCGTCCTCATCAACACTCAGCCCGTCCTCATTAACACACAGCCCGTCCTCATCAAAACACAGCCCGTCCTCTTCAACACACAGCCCGTCCTCATCAACACATAGCACGTCCTTATCAACACACAGCATGTCTTCATCAACACACAGCCCGTCCTCATCAACACACAACCCGTCCTCATTAACACTTAGCCTGTCCTCGTCAACACACTGCCCGTCCTCATCAATACACAGCCGGTCCTCATCAACACATAACCCGTCCTCATCAACACAAAGCCCGTTATCATCAACAATCAGCCAGTCCTCATCAACCCACAGCCCGTTCTCATCAACACACAGCCCGTCCTCATCAACACACAGCCCGTCCTCATCAAAACATTGCACGTCCTCTTCAACACAGAGCCCGTCCTCATCAACACACAGCCCGTCCTCATCAAAACATAGCATGTCCTCATTAACACACAGCCCGTCATCATCAACACACAGCCCGTCCTCATCAACACACAGCCCGTCCTCATCAACACTCAGCCCGTCCTCATCAACACTCAGCCCGTCCTCATCAAAACAGCCCGTCCTCTTCAACACACAGCCCGTCCTCATCAACACATAGCACGTCATTATCAACACACAGCATGTCCTCATCAACACACAGCCCGTCCTCATCAACACACAGCCCGCCCTCATCAACACACAGCCTGTCCTCATCAACACACAGCCCGTCCTCATCAACACTTAGCCCGTCCTCATCAACACACAGCCTGACCACATCAACACACAGCCCGTTCTCATCAACACACAGCCCGTCTTCATCAACACCCAGCCCGTCCCCATCAACACACAGCCCGTCCTCATCAACACACAGCCCGTCCTCATCAACACACAGCCCGTCCTCATGAAAACACAGCCCGTCCTCTTCAACACACAGCCCGTCCTCATCAACACACAGCCCGTCCTCATCAACACACAGCCCGTCCTCATCAACACACAGCCCGTCCTCATCAACACTTAGCCCGTCCTCATCAACACACAGCCTGTCCTCATCAACACACAGCACGTCTTCATCAACACTTAGCCCGTCCTCATCAACACATAGCCTGTCCACATCAACACAGCCCGTTCTCATCAACACACAGCCTGTCTTCATCAACACACAGCCCGTCCTCATCAACACACAACCCGTCCTCGTCAACACACTGACCGTCCTCATCAACACACAGCCGGTCCTCATCAACACATAACCCGTCCTCATCAACACACAGCCCGTCCTCATCAACAATCTGCCCGTCCCCATCAACACACAGCCCGTCCTCATCATCACACAACCCGTCTTCTTCAACACACAGCCCGTCCTCATCAACACAAAACTCGTCCTCATCAACACATAGCATGTTCTCATCAACACACAGCCCATCCTCATCAACACAGCCCATCTTCATCAAAACACAGCCAGTCTTCATCAACACACACCCCTACTTTATTAACACTCAGCCCGTCCTTAGCAACACACAGCCCGTCCATATCAACACACACCCCGTCTTCATCATTACACAGCCCGTCCTCATCAACACACATTTCGTCCTCATCAATACAATGCCCGTCTTCATCAAAACACAGCCCGTCCTCATCAACACACAGCCCGTCCTCATCAATACACAGCTTGTTCTCATCAAAAAGCAGCCCGTCCACAACAACACACAGCCCGTCCTAATCAACACACAGCTCGTCCTCATCAACACACTGCCTGTCCTCTTCTCCACACAGCCCGTCCTCATAAACACACAACCCGTATTTATCAACACCTTGCTCGTCCTCGTCAAATCACAGCCCGTCCTCATCAACACACAACCCATCCTCGTCAACACACAGCTCGTCCTCATCAACACACAGCCCGTCCTCATCAACACACAGCTCGTCCTTAAAAACACATAGCACGTCCTCATCAACACACAGCCCGTCCTCATCAAAACACACCCCTTCCTCATCAACCCACAGCCCGTCCTTATCAACACACATCCCGTCCTCATCAACACACAGCCCGTCATCATCAACACACTGCCTGTCCTCATCAACACACAACCTGTCCTCATCAACACATAGCCCGTCCTCATCAACACACAGCCTTTCCTCATCAACACGTAACCAGCCCTCATCTATACACAGCCCGTACTCATCAACACACAGCTCGTCCTAATCACTACATAGCCCGTCCTCATCAACACACAGCCCGTCCTCATCAAAACACAGCCCGTCCTCTTCAACACACAGCCCGTCCTCATCAACACATAGCACGTCCTTATCAACACACAGCATGTCTTCATCAACACACAGCCCGTCCTCATCAACACACAACCCGTCCTCATCAACACTTAGCCTGTCCTCGTCAACACACTGCCCGTCCTCATCAACACACAGCCGGTCCTCATCTACACATAACCCGTCCTCATCAACACAAAGCCCGTTATCATCAACAATCAGCCAGTCCTCATCAACCCACAGCCCGTTCTCATCAACACACAGCCCGTCCTCATCAACACACAGCCCGTCCTCATCATCACACAACCCGTCTTCTTCAACACACAGCCCGTCCTCATTAAAACACAGCCCGTCCTCATCAAAACATTGCACGTCCTCTTCAACACAGAGCCCGTCCTCATCAACACACAGCCCGTCCTCATCAAAACATAGCATGTCCTCATTAACACACAGCCCGTCATCATCAACACACAGCCTGTCCTCATCAACACTCAGCCCGTCCTCATCAAAACAGCCCGTCCTCTTCAACACACAGCCCGTCCTCATCAACACATAGCACGTCATTATCAACACACAGCATGTCCTCATGAACACACAGCCCGTCCTCATCAACACACAGCCCGCCCTCATCAACACACAGCCTGTCCTCATCAACACACAGCCCGTCCTCATCAACACTTAGCCCGTCCTCATCAACACACAGCCTGACCACATCAACACACAGCCCGTTCTCATCAACACACAGCCCGTCTTCATCAACACACAGCCCGTCCTCATCAACACACAGCCCGTCCTCATCAACACACAGCCCGTCCTCATCAACACACAGCCCGTCCTCATCAAAACATAGCATGTCCTCATTAACACACAGCCCGTCATCATCAACACACAGCCCGTCCTCATCAACACACAGCCCGTCCTCATCAACAATCAGCCCGTCCTCATTAACACTCAGCCCGTCCTCATCAAAACAGCCCGTCCTCTTCAACACACAGCCCGTCCTCATCAACACATAGCACGTCATTATCAACACACAGCATGTCCTCATCAACACACAGCCCGTCCTCATCAACACACAGCCCGCCCTCATCAACACTTAACCCGTCCTCATCAACACACAGCCCGTCCTCTTCAACACACAGCCCGTCCTCATCAACACACAGCCCGTCCTCATCAACACAGCCCGTCCTCATCAACACACAGCCCGTCCTCATCAACACACAGCCCGTCCTCATCAACACATAGCACCTCCTCGTCAACATACAGCCCGTCCTCATCAACACACAGCCCGTCCTCGTCAACACACTGCCCATCCTCATCAACACACAGCCGGTCCTCATCAACACATAACCCGTCCTCATCAACACACAGCCCGTCCTCATCAACAATCAGCCCGTCCTCATCAACACACAGCCCGTTCTCATGAAAACACAGCCCGTCCTCTTCAACACACAACCCGTCCTCATCAACACATAGCACGTCCTTATCAACACAGAGCATGTCTTCTTCAACACACAGCCCGTCCTCATCAACACACAGCCCGTCCTCATCAACACACAGCCCGTCCTCATCAACACACAGCCCGTCCTCATCAACACTTAGCCCGTCCTCATCAACACACAGCCTGTCCTCATCAACACACAGCACGTCTTCATCAACACTTAGCCCGTCCTCATCAACACATAGCCTGTCCACATCAACACAGCCCGTTCTCATCAACACAGCCTGTCTTCATCAACACACAGCCCGTCCTCATCAACACACAACCCGTCCTCATCAACACACAGCCCGTCCTCATCAACACATAGCACGTCCCCTTCAAAACACAGCCTGTCCTCATCAACACACCGTCCATCCTCTTCAACACACAGCCCGGACTCATCAACACACAGCCCGTCCTCATCAAAATATAGCACGTCCTCATCAATACACAGCCCGTCCTCATTAACACACAGCCCGTCCTCATCAACACACAGCCCGTCCTCATCAATACTTAGCCCGTCCTCATCAACACACAGCCTGTCCTCATCAACACACAGCCCGTCCTCATCAACACTTAGCCCGTCCTCATCAACACACAGTCCGTCCTCATCAACACACAGCCCGTCCTCGTCAACACACTGCCCGTCCTCATCAACACACAGCCGGTCCTCATCAACACATAACCCGTCCTCATCAACACAAAGCCCGTTATCATCAACAATCAGCCAGTCCTCATCAACCCACAGCCCGTTCTCATCAACACACAGCCCGTCCTCATCAACACACAGCCCGTCCTCATCAAAACATAGCACGTTCTCTTCAAGACAGAGCCCGTCCTCATCAACACACAGCCCGTCCTCATCAAAACATAGCATGTCCTCATTAACACACAGCCCGTCATCATCAACACACAGCCCGTCCTCATCAACATACAGCCCGTCCTCATCAACAATCAGCCAGTCCTCATTAACACTCAGCCCGTCCTCATCAAAACAGCCCGTCCTCTTCAACACACAGCCCGTCCTCATCAACACATAGCACGTCATTATCAACACACAGCCCGCCCTCATCAACACACAGCCCGTCCTCATCAACACACAGCCCGCCCTCATCAACACTTAGCCCGTCCTCATCAACACACAGCCCGTCCTCATCAACACACAGCCCGTCCTCATCAACACACAGCCCGTCCTCATCAACACACAGCCCGTCCTCATCAACACACAGTCCGTCCTCATTAACACACAGCCCTGCCTCATCAACACATAGCACCTCCTCGTCAACATACAGCCCGTCCTCATCAACACACAGCCCGTCCTCGTCAACACACTGCCCATCCTCATCAACACACAGCCGGTCCTCATCAACACATAACCCGTCCTCATCAACACACAGCCCGTCCTCATCAACAATCAGCCCGTCCTCATCAACACACAGCCCGTCCTCATGAAAACACAGCCCGTCCTCTTCAACACACAGCCCGTCCTCAACAACACATAGCACGTCCTTATCAACACACAGCATGTCTTCTTCAACACACAGCCCGTCCTCATCAACACACAGCCCGTCCTCATCAACACACAGCCCGTCCTCATCAACACACAGCCCGTCCTCATCAACACTTAGCCCGTCCTCATCAACACACAGACTGTCCTCATCAACACACAGCACGTCTACATCAACACTTAGCCCGTCCTCATCAACACATAGCCTGTCCACATCAACACAGCCCGTTCTCATCAACACACAGCCTGTCTTCATCAACACACAGCCCGTCCTCATCAACACACAACCCGTCCTCGTCAACACACTGACCGTCCTCATCAACACACAGCCGGTCCTCATCAACACATAACCCGTCCTCATCAACACACAGCCCGTCCTCATCATCACACAACCCGTCTTCTTCAACACACAGCCCGTCCTCATCAACACAAAACTCGTCCTCATCAACACATAGCATGTTCTCATCAACACACAGCCCATCAACCATCTCATCAACACAGCCCATCTTCATCAAAACACAGCCAGTCTTCATCAACACACACCCCTACTTTATTAACACTCAGCCCGTCCTTAGCAACACACAGCCCGTCCATATCAACACACACCCCGTCTTCATCATTACACAGCCCAGTCCTCATCAACACACATTCCGTCCTCATCAATTCAATGCCCGTCTTCATCAAAACACAGCCCGTCCTCATCAACACACAGCCCGTCCTCATCAATACACAGCTTGTTCTCATCAAAAAGCAGCCCGTCCACAACAACACACAGCCCGTCCTAATCAACACACAGCTCGTCCTCATCAACACACAGCCTGTCCTCTTCTCCACACAGCCCGTCCTCATAAACACACAACCCGTATTTATCAACACATTGCTCGTCCTCGTCAAATCACAGCCCGTCCTCATCAACACACAACCCATCCTCGTCAACACACAGCTCGTCCTCATCAATACACAGCCCGTCCTCATCAAAACATAGCATGTCCTCATTAACACACAGCCCGTCATCATCAACACACAGCCCGTCCTCATCAACACACAGCCCGTCCTCATCAACAATCAGCCCGTCCTCATCAACACTCAGCCCGTCCTCATCAAAACAGCCCGTCCTCTTCAACACACAGCCCGTCCTCATCAACACATAGCACGTCATTATCAACACACAGCATGTCCTCATCAACACACAGCCCGTCCTCATCAACACACAGCCCGCCCTCATCAACACACAGCCTGTCCTCATCAACACACAGCCCGTCCTCATCAACACTTAGCCCGTCCTCATCAACACACAGCCTGACCACATCAACACACAGCCCGTTCTCATCAACACACAGCCCGTCTTCATCAACACACAGCCCGTCCCCATCAACACACAGCCCGTCCTCATCAACACACAGCCCGTCCTCATCAACACACAGACCGTCCTCATGAAAACACAGCCCGTCCTCTTCAACACACAGCCCGTCCTCATCAACACACAGCCCGTCCTCATCAACACACAGCCCGTCCTCATCAACACACAGCCCGTCCTCATCAACACTTAGCCCGTCCTCATCAACACACAGCCTGTCCTCATCAACACACAGCACGTCTTCATCAACACTTAGCCCGTCCTCATCAACACATAGCCTGTCCACATCAACACAGCCCGTTCTCATCAACACACAGCCTGTCTTCATCAACACACAGCCCGTCCTCATCAACACACAACCCGTCCTCGTCAACACACTGACCGTCCTCATCAACACACAGCCGGTCCTCATCAACACATAACCCGTCCTCATCAACACACAGCCCGTCCTCATCAACAATCTGCCCGTCCCCATCAACACACAGCCCGTCCTCATCATCACACAACCCGTCTTCTTCAACACACAGCCCGTCCTCATCAACACAAAACTCGTCCTCATCAACACATAGCATGTTCTCATCAACACACAGCCCATCCTCATCAACACAGCCCATCTTCATCAAAACACAGCCAGTCTTCATCAACACACACCCCTACTTTATTAACACTCAGCCCGTCCTTAGCAACACACAGCCCGTCCATATCAACACACACCCCGTCTTCATCATTACACAGCCCGTCCTCATCAACACACATTTCGTCCTCATCAATACAATGCCCGTCTTCATCAAAACACAGCCCGTCCTCTTCAACACACAGCCCGTCCTCATCAATACACAGCTTGTTCTCATCAAAAAGCAGCCCGTCCACAACAACACACAGCCCGTCCTAATCAACACACAGCTCGTCCTCATCAACACACAGCCTGTCCTCTTCTCCACACAGCCCGTCCTCATAAACACACAACCCGTATTTATCAACACATTGCTCGTCCTCGTCAAATCACAGCCCGTCCTCATCAACACACAACCCATCCTCGTCAACACACAGCTCGTCCTCATCAACACACAGCCCGTCCTCATCAACACACAGCTCGTCCTTAAAAACACATAGCACGTCCTCATCAACACACAGCCCGTCCTCATCAAAACACACCCCTTCCTCATCAACCCACAGCCCGTCCTTATCAACACACATCCCGTCCTCATCAACACACAGCCCGTCATCATCAACACACTGCCTGTCCTCATCAACACACAACCTGTCCTCATCAACACATAGCCCGTCCTCATCAACACACAGCCTTTCCTCATCAACACGTAACCAGCCCTCATCTATACACAGCCCGTACTCATCAACACACAGCTCGTCCTAATCACTACATAGCCCGTCCTCATCAACACACAGCCCGTCCTCATCAAAACACAGCCCGTCCTCTTCAACACACAGCCCGGCCTCATCAACACATAGCACGTCCTTATCAACACACAGCATGTCTTCATCAACATACAGCCCGTCCTTATCAACACACAGCCCGTCCTCGTCAACACACTGCCCGTCCTCATCAACACTCAGCCGGTCCTCATCAACACATAACCCGTCCTCATCAACACACAGCCCGTCCTCATCAACAATCAGCCCGTCCTCATTAACACACAGCCCGTCCTCATCAAAACACAGCCCGTCCTCATCAACACACAGCCTGACCACATCAACACACAGCCCGTTCTCATCAACACACAGCCCGTCTTCATCAACACTCAGCCCGTCCTCATCAACACACAGCCCGTCCTCATCAACACACAGCCCGTCCTCATCAACACACAGCCCGTCCTCATCAAAACATAGCATGTCCTCATTAACACACAGCCCGTCATCATCAACACACAGCCCGTCCTCATCAACACACAGCCCGTCCTCATCAACAATCAGCCCGTCCTCATTAACACTCAGCCCGTCCTCATCAAAACAGCCCGTCCTCTTCAACACACAGCCCGTCCTCATCAACACATAGCACGTCATTATCAACACACAGCATGTCCTCATCAACACACAGCCCGTCCTCATCAACACACAGCCCGCCCTCATCAACACTTAGCCCGTCCTCATCAACACACAGCCCGTCCTCATCAACACACAGCCCGTCCTCATCAACACACAGCCCGTCCTCATCAACACAGCCCGTCCTCATCAACACACAGCCCGTCCTCATCAACACACAGCCCGTCCTCATCAACACATAGCACCTCCTCGTCAACATACAGCCCGTCCTCATCAACACACAGCCCGTCCTCGTCAACACACTGCCCATCCTCATCAACACACAGCCGGTCCTCATCAACACATAACCCGTCCTCATCAACACACAGCCCGTCCTCATCAACAATCAGCCCGTCCTCATCAACACACAGCCCGTCCTCATGAAAACACAGCCCGTCCTCTTCAACACACAACCCGTCCTCATCAACACATAGCACGTCCTTATCAACACAGAGCATGTCTTCTTCAACACACAGCCCGTCCTCATCAACACACAGCCCGTCCTCATCAACACACAGCCCGTCCTCATCAACACACAGCCCGTCCTCATCAACACTTAGCCCGTCCTCATCAACACACAGCCTGTCCTCATCAACACACAGCACGTCTTCATCAACACTTAGCCCGTCCTCATCAACACATAGCCTGTCCACATCAACACAGCCCGTTCTCATCAACACACAGCCTGTCTTCATCAACACACAGCCCGTCCTCATCAACACACAACCCGTCCTCATCACCACACAGCCCGTCCTCATCAACACATAGCACGTCCCCTTCAAAACAGAGCCTGTCCTCATCAACACACCGTCCATCCTCTTCAACACACAGCCCGGACTCATCAACACACAGCCCGTCCTCATCAAAATATAGCACGTCCTCATCAATACACAGCCCGTCCTCATTAACACACAGCCCGTCCTCATCAACACACAGCCCGTCCTCATCAATACTTAGCCCGTCCTCATCAACACACAGCCTGTCCTCATCAACACACAGCCCGTCCTCATCAACACTTAGCCCGTCCTCATCAACACACAGTCCGTCCTCATCAACACACAGCCCGTCCTCGTCAACACACTGCCCGTCCTCATCAACACACAGCCGGTCCTCATCAACACATAACCCGTCCTCATCAACACAAAGCCCGTTATCATCAACAATCAGCCAGTCCTCATCAACCCACAGCCCGTTCTCATCAACACACAGCCCGTCCTCATCAACACACAGCCCGTCCTCATCAAAACATAGCACGTCCTCTTCAAGACAGAGCCCGTCCTCATCAACACACAGCCCGTCCTCATCAAAACATAGCATGTCCTCATTAACACACAGCCCGTCATCATCAACACACAGCCCGTCCTCATCAACATACAGCCCGTCCTCATCAACAATCAGCCAGTCCTCATTAACACTCAGCCCGTCCTCATCAAAACAGCCCGTCCTCTTCAACACACAGCCCGTCCACATCAACACATAGCACGTCATTATCAACACACAGCCCGCCCTCATCAACACACAGCCCGTCCTCATCAACACACAGCCCGCCCTCATCAACACTTAGCCCGTCCTCATCAACACACAGCCCGTCATCATCAACACACAGCCCGTCCTCATCAACACACAGCCCGTCCTCATCAACACACGGCCCGTCCTCATCAACACACAGTCCGTCCTCATCAACACACAGCCCTGCCTCATCAACACATAGCACCTCCTCGTCAACATACAGCCCGTCCTCATCAACACACAGCCCGTCCTCGTCAACACACTGCCCATCCTCATAAACACACAGCCGGTCCTCATCAACACATAACCCGTCCTCATCAACACACAGCCCGTCCTCATCAACAATCAGCCCGTCCTCATCAACACACAGCCCGTCCTCATGAAAACACAGCCCGTCCTCTTCAACACACAGCCCGTCCTCAACAACACATAGCACGTCCTTATCAACACACAGCATGTCTTCTTCAACACACAGCCCGTCCTCATCAACACACAGCCCGTCCTCATCAACACACAGCCCGTCCTCATCAACACACAGCCCGTCCTCATCAACACATAGCCCGTCCTCATCAACACACAGACTGTCCTCATCAACACACAGCACGTCTACATCAACACTTAGCCCGTCCTCATCAACACATAGCCTGTCCACATCAACACAGCCCGTTCTCATCAACACACAGCCTGTCTTCATCAACACACAGCCCGTCCTCATCAACACACAACCCGTCCTCGTCAACACACTGACCGTCCTCATCAACACACAGCCGGTCCTCATCAACACATAACCCGTCCTCATCAACACACAGCCCGTCCTCATCATCACACAACCCGTCTTCTTCAACACACAGCCCGTCCTCATCAACACAAAACTCGTCCTCATCAACACATAGCATGTTCTCATCAACACACAGCCCATCCTCATCAACACAACCCATCTTCATCAAAACACAGCCAGTCTTCATCAACACACACCCCTACTTTATTAACACTCAGCCCGTCCTTAGCAACACACAGCCCGTCCATATCAACACACACCCCGTCTTCATCATTACACAGCCCGTCCTCATCAACACACATTTCGTCCTCATCAATTCAATGCCCGTCTTCAGCAAAACACAGCCCGCCCTCATCAACACACAGCCCGTCCTCATCAATACACAGCTTGTTCTCATCAAAAAGCAGCCCGTCCACAACAACACACAGCCCGTCCTAATCAACACACAGCTCGTCCTCATCAACACACAGCCTGTCCTCTTCTCCACACAGCCCGTCCTCATAAACACACAACCCGTATTTATCAACACATTGCTCGTCCTCGTCAAATCACAGCCCGTCCTCATCAACACACAACCCATCCTCGTCAACACACAGCTCGTCCTCATCAACACACAGCCCGTCCTCATCAACACACAGCTCGTCCTTAAAAACACATAGCACGTCCTCATCAACACACAGCCCGTCCTCATCAAAACACACCCCTTCCTCATCAACCCACAGCCCGTCCATATCAACACACATCCCGTCCTCATCAACACACAGCCCGTCATCATCAACACACTGCCTGTCCTCATCAACACACAACCTGTCCTCATCAACACATAGCCCGTCCTCATCAACACACAGCCTGTCCTCATCAACACGTAACCAGCCCTCATCTATACACAGCCCGTACTCATCAACACACAGCTCGTCCTAATCACCTCATAGCCCGTCCTCATCAACACACAGCCTATCCTCATTAAAGCACAGCCCGTCCTTATCAACACACAGCCCGTCCTCATCAACACACAGCCCGTCCTCATCTACACACAGCCCGTCCTCATCAACACACAGCCTGTCTTCATCAACACATAGCCCGTCCTCTTCAACACACAGAGTGTCCTCATCAACACATAGTCCGTCCTCACCAACACACAGCCCGTCTTCATGAACACGCAGCTCGTCCTCATCAAAACATAGCCCGTCCTCATCAACCCAAAGCCCGTCCTCATCAACATACAGCCCGTCGTCATCAACACACAGCTCGTCCTCATCCATAAATAGCCCGTCCTCTTCAACACACAGCCCGTCCTCGTCAACACACTGCCCGTCCTCATCAACACACAGCCGGTCCTCATCAACACATAACCCGTCCTCATCAACACACAGCCCGTCCTCATCAACAATCAGCCCGTCCTCATCAACACACAGCCCGTCCTCATCAACACTTAGCCCGTCCTCATCAACACACAGCCTGACCACATCAACACACAACCCGTTCTCATTAACACACAGCCCGTCTTCATCAACACACAGCCCGTCCTCATCAACACACAGCCCGTCCTTATCAACACACAGCCCGTCCTCGTCAACACACTGCCCGTCCTCATCAACACTCAGCCGGTCCTCATCAACACATAACCCGTCCTCATCAACACACAGCCCGTCCTCATCAACACACAGCCTTTCCTCATCAACACGTAACCAGCCCTCATCTATACACAGCCCGTACTCATCAACACACAGCTCGTCCTAATCACTACATAGCCCGTCCTCATCAACACACAGCCCGTCCTCATCAAAACACAGCCCGTCCTCTTCAACACACAGCCCGGCCTCATCAACACATAGCACGTCCTTATCAACACACAGCATGTCTTCATCAACATACAGCCCGTCCTTATCAACACACAGCCCGTCCTCGTCAACACACTGCCCGTCCTCATCAACACTCAGCCGGTCCTCATCAACACATAACCCGTCCTCATCAACACACAGCCCGTCCTCATCAACACTCAGCCCGTCCTCATTAACACACAGCCCGTCCTTATCAAAACACAGCCCGTCCTCTTCAACACACAGCCCGTCCTCATCAACACATAGCACGTCCTTATCAACACACAGCATGTCTTCATCAACACACAGCCCGTCCTCATCAACACACAACCCGTCCTCATTAACACTTAGCCTGTCCTCGTCAACACACTGCCCGTCCTCATCAATACACAGCCGGTCCTCATCAACACATAACCCGTCCTCATCAACACAAAGCCCGTTATCATCAACAATCAGCCAGTCCTCATCAACCCACAGCCCGTTCTCATCAACACACAGCCCGTCCTCATCAACACACAGCCCGTCCTCATCAAAACATTGCACGTCCTCTTCAACACAGAGCCCGTCCTCATCAACACACAGCCCGTCCTCATCAAAACATAGCATGTCCTCATTAACACACAGCCCGTCATCATCAACACACAGCCCGTCCTCATCAACACACAGCCCGTCCTCATCAACAATCAGCCCGTCCTCATCAACACTCAGCCCGTCCTCATCAAAACAGCCCGTCCTCTTCAACACACAGCCCGTCCTCATCAACACATAGCACGTCATTATCAACACACAGCATGTCCTCATCAACACACAGCCCGTCCTCATCAACACACAGCCCGCCCTCATCAACACACAGCCTGTCCTCATCAACACACAGCCCGTCCTCATCAACACTTAGCCCGTCCTCATCAACACACAGCCTGACCACATCAACACACAGCCCGTTCTCATCAACACACAGCCCGTCTTCATCAACACACAGCCCGTCCCCATCAACACACAGCCCGTCCTCATCAACACACAGCCCGTCCTCATCAACACACAGCCCGTCCTCATGAAAACACAGCCCGTCCTCTTCAACACACAGCCCGTCCTCATCAACACACAGCCCGTCCTCATCAACACACAGCCCGTCCTCATCAACACACAGCCCGTCCTCATCAACACTTAGCCCGTCCTCATCAACACACAGCCTGTCCTCATCAACACACAGCACGTCTTCATCAACACTTATCCCGTCCTCATCAACACATAGCCTGTCCACATCAACACAGCCCGTTCTCATCAACACACAGCCTGTCTTCATCAACACACAGCCCGTCCTCATCAACACACAACCCGTCCTCGTCAACACACTGACCGTCCTCATCAACACACAGCCGGTCCTCATCAACACATAACCCGTCCTCATCAACACACAGCCCGTCCTCATCAACAATCTGCCCGTCCCCATCAACACACAGCCCGTCCTCATCATCACACAACCCGTCTTCTTCAACACACAGCCCGTCCTCATCAACACAAAACTCGTCCTCATCAACACATAGCATGTTCTCATCAACACACAGCCCATCCTCATCAACACAGCCCATCTTCATCAAAACACAGCCAGTCTTCATCAACACACACCCCTACTTTATTAACACTCAGCCCGTCCTTAGCAACACACAGCCCGTCCATATCAACACACACCCCGTCTTCATCATTACACAGCCCGTCCTCATCAACACACATTTCGTCCTCATCAATACAATGCCCGTCTTCATCAAAACACAGCCCGTCCTCATCAACACACAGCCCGTCCTCATCAATACACAGCTTGTTCTCATCAAAAAGCAGCCCGTCCACAACAACACACAGCCCGTCCTAATCAACACACAGCTCGTCCTCATCAACACACAGCCTGTCCTCTTCTCCACACAGCCCGTCCTCATAAACACACAACCCGTATTTATCAACACATTGCTCGTCCTCGTCAAATCACAGCCCGTCCTCATCAACACACAACCCATCCTCGTCAACACACAGCTCGTCCTCATCAACACACAGCCCGTCCTCATCAACACACAGCTCGTCCTTAAAAACACATAGCACGTCCTCATCAACACACAGCCCGTCCTCATCAAAACACAGGCCTTCCTCATCAACCCACAGCCCGTCCTTATCAACACACATCCCGTCCTCATCAACACACAGCCCGTCATCATCAACACACTGCCTGTCCTCATCAACACACAACCTGTCCTCATCAACACATAGCCCGTCCTCATCAACACACAGCCTTTCCTCATCAACACGTAACCAGCCCTCATCTATACACAGCCCGTACTCATCAACACACAGCTCGTCCTAATCACTACATAGCCCGTCCTCATCAACACACAGCCCGTCCTCATCAAAACACAGCCCGTCCTCTTCAACACACAGCCCGGCCTCATCAACACATAGCACGTCCTTATCAACACACAGCATGTCTTCATCAACATACAGCCCGTCCTTATCAACACACAGCCCGTCCTCGTCAACACACTGCCCGTCCTCATCAACACTCAGCCGGTCCTCATCAACACATAACCCGTCCTCATCAACACACAGCCCGTCCTCATCAACAATCAGCCCGTCCTCATTAACACACAGCCCGTCCTCATCAAAACACAGCCCGTCCTCTTCAACACACAGCCCGTCCTCATCAACACATAGCACGTCCTTATCAACACACAGCATGTCTTCATCAACACACAGCCCGTCCTCATCAACACACAACCCGTCCTCATCAACACTTAGCCTGTCCTCGTCAACACACTGCCCGTCCTCATCAACACACAGCCGGTCCTCATCTACACATAACCCGTCCTCATCAACACAAAGCCCGTTATCATCAACAATCAGCCAGTCCTCATCAACCCACAGTCCGTTCTCATCAACACACAGCCCGTCCTCATCAACACACAGCCCGTCCTCATCAAAACATTGCACGTCCTCTTCAACACAGAGCCCGTCCTCATCAACACACAGCCCGTCCTCATCAAAACATAGCATGTCCTCATTAACACACAGCCCGTCATCATCAACACACAGCCCGTCCTCATCAACACACAGCCCGTCCTCATCAACAATCAGCCCGTCCTCATCAACACTCAGCCCGTCCTCATCAAAACAGCCCGTCCTCTTCAACACACAGCCCGTCCTCATCAACACATAGCACGTCATTATCAACACACAGCATGTCCTCATCAACACACAGCCCGTCCTCATCAACACACAGCCCGCCCTCATCAACACACAGCCTGTCCTCATCAACACACAGCCCGTCCTCATCAACACTTAGCCCGTCCTCATCAACACAGCCTGACCACATCAACACACAGCCCGTTCTCATCAACACACAGCCCGTCTTCATCAACACACAGCCCGTCCTCATCAACACACAGCCCGTCCTCATCAACACACAGCCCGTCCTCATCAACACACAGCCCGTCCTCATCAACACATAGCACCTCCTCGTCAACATACAGCCCGTCCTCATCAACACACAGCCCGTCCTCGTCAACACACTGCCCATCCTCATCAACACACAGCCGGTCCTCATCAACACATAACCCGTCCTCATCAACACACAGCCCGTCCTCATCAACAATCAGCCCGTCCTCATCAACACACAGCCCGTCCTCATGAAAACACAGCCCGTCCTCTTCAATACACAGCCCGTCCTCATCAACACATAGCACGTCCTTATCAACACACAGCATGTCTTCTTCAACACACAGCCCGTCCTCATCAACATACTGCCCTCCTCATCAACACACAGCCCGTCCTCATCAACACACAGCCCGTCCTCATCAACACTTAGCCCGTCCTCATCAACACACAGCCTGTCCTCATCAACACACAGCAAGTCTTCATCAACACTTAGCCCGTCCTCATCAACACATAGCCTGTGCACATCAACACACAGCCCGTTCTCATCAACACACAGCCCGTCCTCATCAACACACAACCCGTCCTCGTCAACACACTGACCGTCCTCATCAACACACAGCCGGTCCTCATCAACACATAACTCGTCCTCATCAACACACAGCCCGTCCTCATCAACAATCTGCCCGTCCCCATCAACACACAGCCCGTCCTCATCAACACACAACCCGTATTCTTCAACACACAGCCCGTCGTCATCAACACAAAACTCGTCCTCATCAACACATAGCACGTTCTCATCAACACACAGCCCATCCTCATCAACACAGCCCATCTTCATCAAAACACAGCCAGTCTTCATCAACACACACCCCGACTTTATTAACACTCAGCCCATCATTTATACATCATTCTATCTAATCGAATGCTCGTCATGTGCACTGGAGATAATCTGTGTTTATTTGAATGATTAATTTCTGATGATAATAATCTTTATAATTTCTGGTGATAATCTTCTATAGATTCTTTAATTTGGTCATAAGATTAGTTATTACACAATGAACTGGTGCACGAACCACACTAGTTCCTAGACGTATATGAAGTTCTAGCAATACCCCCCCAATGTAGGTGTTTGAGGCTTTGATTTAAATTAATTAACTATACAGCCCATTAATTATTTAAGTGATTAGGCTTCATAATATTTATCCATAGACACTGGAGCCGGTCGGCCGAGCGGACAGCACACTGGACTTGTGATTCTGTGGTCCCGGGTTCGATCCCAGGCGCCGGCGAGAAACAATGGGCAGAGTTTCTTTCACCCTATGCCCCTGTTACCTAGCAGTAAAATAGGTACCTGGGTGTTAGTCAGCTGTCACTGGCTGCTTCCTGGGGGTGGAGGCCTGGTCGAGGACCGGGCCGCGGGGACACTAAAGCCCCGAAATCATCTCAAGATAACCTCAAGATAACTGGTTCTTCCTTGTGTTTCTAATGATCACTTTTTATTAGTTTCCCTCTTTTCTTAAAAGTGGGTGGTCCTTCGTAATTTATTTCATTAATTTAATAATTAAATAAATTGAGTCAAGCCCCAAATATCCTACATTCCTCATCAACACACAGCTTCTCTTCATCAAAACACAGCTCGTCCTCATCAACACACAGCCCGTCCTCATCAACACACAGGCTGTCCTCATCAACACACACCCCATCCTCATCAACACACAGCCCGTTCTCATCAACAGATAACCCGTCCTCATCAACACACAGCTCGTCCTCATCAAAACACAACCAGTCGTCATCAACACACAGCCCGTCCTCATCAACACACAGCCCGTCCTCATCAACACACAGCCCTTCCTCACCAACACACAGCTCGTCCTCATCAACACATAGCACGTCCTCATCAACACACAGCAAGTCCTCATCAACACACAGCCCGTCCTCATCAAAACACAGCCCGTCCTTATGGACACACAACCCGTCCTCATCGACACACAGCCCGTCCTCATCAACACATAGCCTGTCCTCATCAACACACAGCCTGTCCTCATCAAAACACATCCCGTCCTCATCAACCAACAGCCCGATTTCATCAACACACAGTCCGTCCTCATTAACACAAAACCCGTCCTTATCAACACACTGCCCATCCTCATCAACACACAACTTGTCCTCATGAACACATAGCCCATCCTTTTCAACTCACAGCCCGTCCACATCAACACACAGCCCGTCATCATTAACACACAGCCCGTCCTCACAAAAACACAGCCCGTCCACATCAACACACAGCCCGTCCTCATCAACACACTGCACGTTCTCATCAACAAACAGCCTATCCTCATCAACATATAGCCCGTCCTCATCAACACACAGCCTGTCCTCATCAACACATAGCCCGTCCTCATCAACACATAGTCTGTCCTCATCAACACATAGCTCGTCCTCATCAACACACAGCCCGTCCTCATCAATACACAACCTGTCCTCATCAACACACAGTTCGTCCTCATCAACACATAGCCCATCCTCATTAACACATAGCCTGTCCTCATCAAAACACAGCCTGTCCTCAACAACACACAGCCCGTCCTCATCAATAAACAGCCAGTCCTCATCAACACACTGCCCGTTCTCATCAACACACAACCTGTCCTCATCAACACATAACCCGTCCTCTTCAACACACAGCCTGTCCTCATCAACACATAACCCGTCCTCTTCAACAAACACACAGCCTGTCCTCATCAACACATAGCCCATCCTCATTAACACACAGCTCGTCCTCATCAACACACCGCCCGTCTTCATCAACACACAGCCTGTCCTCATTAACACATTGCCCGTCCTCAACCACACACACCCTGTCCTCATTAACACACCGCACGTCCTCATCAACATACAGCCCGTCCTAATCAACACAACGCACGTCCTCATCAACATACAGCCTGTCCTCGTTAACACATAGCCCGTCCTCATCAACACATAGCCCATCCTCATCAACACACAGCCTATCCTCATTAACTTATAGCCTGTCCTCATCAACACACAGCCCGTCCTCATCAACACAAAGCCTGTCCTCATCAACACATAGCCCATCCTCATCAACACACAGCTCGTCCTTATCAACATACAGCCCGTCCTCATTAACACATAGCCCGTCCTCATCAACACACAGCTCGTCCTTATCAACATACAGCCCGTCCTCATTAACACATAGCACGTCCTCAACAACACACAGCCTGTCCTCATTAACACACAACCCGTCTTCATCAACACACCGCCCATCCTCATCAATATACAGCCTGTCCTCGTTAACACATAGCCCGTCCTCATCAACACACAGGTCGTCCTCATCAACACACAACCTGTCCTCATCAACACATAGCCCGTCCTCACCAACACACAGCCCGTCCTCATCAACACACATCCCGTTCTCATCAACACACAGCCCGTCCTCATCAATACACAGCCCGTCCTCATCAACACACAGTTCTTCGTCATCAACACACAGCCCGTCCTCATCAAAACACAGCCCGTCCTCATCATTACACAGCCCGTGTTCATCAACACACAGCCAGTCATCGTCAACACACAGCCTGTGCTCATCAAAACACAGCCCGTCCTCATCAACACACAGCTTGTCCTCATTAACACACAGCACGTCCTCATCAACACACTGCCCGTCCTCATCAACACACAGCCCGTCTTCATGAAAACACAGCCCATCCTCATCAACACACAGCCCATCCTCATCAACACACAGGCTGTCCTCATCAACACACACCCCATCCTCATCAACACACAGCCCGTCATCATCAACACATAACCCGTCCTCATCAACACACAGCTCGTCCTCAACAAAACACAACCCGTCGTCATCAACACACAGCCCATCCTCATCAACACACAGCCCGTCCTCATCAACACACAGCCCTTCCTCACCAACACACAGCTCGTCCTCATCAACTCATAGCACGTCCTTATCAACACACAGCCCGTCCTCACCAACACACAGCCCGTCCTTATGGACACACAACCTGTCCTCATCGACGCACAGCCCGTGCTCATCAACACACAGCCTGTCCTCATCAACACACAGCCTGTCCTCATCAAAACACATCCCGTCCTCATTAACCCACAGCCCGTCCTCATCAACACACAGCCCGTCCACATCAACACACAGCCCGTCCTTATCAAAACACTGTCTGTTCTCATGAACACACAACTTGTCCTCATGAACACATAGCCCATCCACTTCAACACACAGCCCGTCCACATCAACACACAGCCCGTCATCATCAACACACAGCCCGTCCTCACTAAAACACAGCCCGTCCACATCAACACACAGCCCGTCCTCATCAACACACTGCCCGTTCTTATCAACAAACAGCCTATCCTCATCAACATATAGCCCGTCCTCATCCACACACAGCCTGTCCTCATCAACACATAGCTCTTCCTCATCAACACACAGTTCGTCCTCATCAATACACAACCCGTCCTCATCAACACACAGCCCGTCCTCATTAACACACAGCCTGTCCTCATAAAAACACAGCCCGTCCTCATCAACACACAGCCCGTCCTCATCAACAAACAGCCCATCCTCATCAACACACTGCCCTTTCTCATCAACACACAACCTGTCCTCATCAACACATAACTCGTCCTTGTTACGGCCCTCTCGGGACGCAACGGGGTTCTTACTCTGATGTAGTTAGAGGAAGATATATATCCGGCCCCAAGCCAGTAGAGGCTATCAAGGGATGCGATCCGTGACGCAAGTAACTTAAAGGGAGTAGGGAAAGAAAGGTAAGAACTTAATATAATATAATATAACCATCACCATTTAAATATATAAAAGTAAAACGTACACAAGGGGGAGGGGTATTAACACTTTACAAAGGGGATCAACACTGTAGTCTTCTACTGGAGACTATGGATCCTCGAAGCTAGGTGCTGAGTCCGCGGTGCTTTCTTCGTGGCCTCAAGACGTGTCCTCTGAGAACGCCGAGTCTACCCTGGCCACAGGTCAGCCACAACACAGGTCCACTGGGGGCACCGTCGTGGAGGCCGTCAACCACACGTCCAGCAGGTCTGCTGGCAGGTACTGAGCCACCAAGGCTGGTACGGCCACTCCACGAACGATAAAAGGGGTATGCCCTAGACAGGAGTCTCGTGTGATATCACCAATCACCCTCCTGTCCTCAATACCCCAGTGGATTATCGTCTCCAACCGTCGGTCCCGGGTAAATCCTTCCACTGCCACTCCACTGGCAGGCTTAACACACCACAGTGTTCTTCCGGGGGGACGACGTCACAACAGCTGCAGCAAACTTCACTGTATGGAGACTGGCTGCCTCGGGTAGACTGACTACACCTTCAACACAGTGGTCCCAGGTCGGCTCTGTAAGCAGACACGTCATTAATAACCGGGACACTAATACACCACACTCACAGGCTCAGATACAAACGCCCGACATATCCACTCCATAGATGGCGCTGTCTTCGGAGCACCACCTCACCAGAGGTCAGGAGCGGCGGTGTTGAGCGCTGAACCAGACTGGAAACTGGTCCTCGAGGCCAGTACACGCTGTCCTCACTAGGTGTCGTCGTTCATTTGGCGGGGGTTTCGGGAGCTGACCCACAGATGGCGTGTTTGTCACTGCTCCAGGCACGGACGCTGGATCCGGGTTCGTAACAGTCCTCTTCAACACACAGCCTGTCCTCATCAACACAAAGCCCGTCCTCTTCAACACACAGCCTGTCCTCATCAACACATAGCCCATCCTCGTCAACACACAGCTCGTCCTTATCAACACACAGCCTATCCTCATTAACACTTAGCCTGTCCTCATTAACACACAGCCCGTCCTCATCAACACAAAGCCTGTCCTCATCAACACATAGCCCGTCGTCATCAATACACAGCCCGTCCTCATCAATTCACCGCCCGTCCTCGTCAACACACAGCCTCTCCTCATTAACACATAGCCCGTCCTCAACAACACAAAGCCTGTCCTCATTAACACACAGCCCGCCTTCATCAACACACAGCTCGTCCTAATCAACACACAGCCCGTCCTCATCAACATACAGCCTGTCCTCGTTAACACATAGCCCCTCCTCATCAACACACAGCTCATCATCATCAGCACACAGCCCGTCCTCGTCAACACACAGCCCGTCCTCTTAAACACACAACCTGTCCTCATCAACACATAGCCTGTCTTCATCAACACACAGCCCGTCCTCATCAACACACATCCCGTTCTCATCAACACACAGCCCGTCCTCATCAATACACAGCCCGTCCTCATCAACACACAGTTCGACCTCATCAACACATAGCACGTGCTCATCAACACACAGCCCGTCCTCATCAACACACAGCCCATCCTCATCAAAACACAGCCCGTCCTCATCATTACACAGCCCGTGTTCATCAACACACAGCCAGTCCTCATCATTACACAACCCGTGTTCATCAACACACAGCCTGTCATCATCAACACACAGCCTGTCCTCATTAACACATAGCCCTTCTTCATCAACACACAGCCTTTCCTCATTAACACACAGCCCGTCCTCATCAACACACAGCCTGTCCTCATCAACACACAGCTCGTCCTCATCAACACACAGCCTGTCCTCATTTACACATAGCCCGTCCTCATCAACACACAGCCTTTCCTCATCAACACACAGTCCGTCCTCATCAAAACGCAGCCTGTCCTCATCAACAAATAGCCCGTCCTCATCAACACACAGCCTGTCCTCTTCAACTCATACCCCATCCTCATCAACACAAAGCCCGGCCTCATCAACACATAGCCCGTCCTCATCAACACACAGCCCGTACTCATCGACACACCGCCCGTCCTCATCAACACACAGCCTATCCTCATTAACACACAGCCCGTCCTCATCAACACACAGCCCATCCTCATCAACACACAGCCCGTCCTCATCAACACACAGCCCTTCCTCACCAACACACAGCTCGTCCTCATCAACTCATAGCACGTCCTTATCAACACACAGCCCGTCCTCATCAAAACACATCCCGTCCTCATCAACACACAGCCCGTCCTCATCAACACACAGCCCGTCCACATCAACACACAGCCCGTCCTTATCAAAACACTGCCTGTTCTCATGAACACACAACTTGTCCTCATGAACACATAGCCCATCCACTTCAACACACAGCCCGTCCACATCAACGCACAGACCGTCATCATCAACACACAGCCCGTCCTCACTAAAACACAGCCCGTCCACATCAACACACAGCCCGTCCTCATCAACACACTGCCCGTTCTTATCAACAAACAGCCTATCCTCATCAACATATAGCCCGTCCTCATCAACACACAGCCTGTCCTCATCAACACATAGCTCTTCCTCATCAACACACAGTTCGTCCTCATCAATACACAACCCGTCCTCATCAACACACAGCCCGTCCTCATTAACACACAGCCTGTCCTCATCAAAACACAGCCCGTCCCCATCAACACACAGCCCGTCCTCATCAACAAACAGCCCATCCTCATCAACACACTGCCCTTTCTCATCAACACACAACCTGTCCTCATCAACACATAACTCGTCCTCTTCAACACACAGCCTGTCCTCATCAACACAAAGCCCGTCCTCTTCAACACACAGCCTGTCCTCATCAACACATAGCCCATCCTCGTCAACACACAGCTCGTCCTTATCAACACGCAGCCTATCCTCATTAACACATAGCCTGTCCTCATCAACACACAGCCCGTCCTCATCAACACAAAGCCTGTCCTCATCAACACATAGCCCGTCGTCATCAACACACAGCCCGTCCTCATCAACTCACCGCCCGTCCTCGTCAACACACAGCCTCTCCTCATTGACCCATAGCCCGTCCTCAACAACACAAAGCCTGTCCTCATTAACACACAGCCCGTCCTCATCAACACACAGCTCGTCCTAATCAACACACAGCCCGTCCTCATCAACATACAGCCTGTCCTCGTTAACACATAGCCCGTCCTCATCAACACACAGCTCATCATCATCAACACACAGCCCGTCCTCGTCAACACACAGCCCGTCCTCTTAAACACACAACCTGTCCTCATCAACACATAGCCTGTCCTCATCAACACACAGCCCGTCCTCATCAACACACATCCCGTTCTCATCAACACACAGCCCGTCCTCATCAATACACAGCCCGTCCTCATCAACACACAGTTCGTCCTCATCAACACATAGCACGTGCTCATCAACACACAGCCCGTCCTCATCAACACACAGCCCATCCTCATCAAAACACAGCCCGTCCTCATCATTACACAGCCCGTGTTCATCAACACACAGCCCGTCCTCATCATTACACAGCCCGTGTTCATCAACACACAGCCTGTCATCATCAACACACAGCCTGTCCTCATTAACACATAGCCGGCTTCATCAACACAGCCTTTCCTCATTAACACACAGCCCGTCCTCATCAACACACAGCTTGTCCTCATCAACACACAGCTCGTCCTCATCAACACACAGCCTGTCCTAATTTACACATAGCCCGTCCTCATCAACACACAGCCTTTCCTCATCAACACACAGCCCGTCCTCATCAACACACAGCCTGTCCTCATCAACAAATAGCCCGTCCTCATCAACACACAGCCTGTCCTCTTCAACTCATAGCCCATCCTCATCAACACAAAGCCCGGCCTCATCAACACATAGCCCGTCCTCATCAACACACAGCCCGTCCTCATCGACACACCGCCCGTCCTCATCAACACACAGCCTATCCTCATTAACACACAGCCCGTCCTCACTAAAACACAGCCCGTCAACATCAACACACAGGCCGTCCTCTTCAACACACTGCCCGTTCTCATCAACAAACAGCCTGTCCTCATCAACATATAGCCCGTCCTCATCAACACACAGCCTGTCCTCGTCAACACATATCCCGTCCTCATCAACACACATCCTGTCCTCATCAACCCATAGCTCGTCCTCATCAACACACAGCCCATCCTCATCAATACACAACCCGTCGTCATCAACACACAGCTCGTACTCATCAACACATAGCCCGTCCTCATTAACACACAACCTGTCCTCATTTACACATAGATCATCCTCATCAAAACACAGCCCGTTCTCATCAACACACAGCCTGTCTTTATCAACACAGCCTGTCATGATCAACACACAGCCTGTGCTCATCAAAACACAGCCCGTCTTCATCAACACACAGCCCGTCCTCATTAACACACAGTCTGTCCTCATCAACACACTGCCCAACCTCATCAACACACAGCTCGTCTTCATTAAAACACAGCCCGTCCTCATCAACACACAGCCCGTCCTCATCAACACACAGTCCGTCCTCATCAACACACTGCCCGTCCTCAACAACACACAACCTGTTCTCATCAACACATAACCCGTCCTTTTAAACACACAGCCTGTCCTCATCAACACATTGCCCATCCTCTTCAACACACAGCCTGTACTCATCACCACATAGCCCATCCTCATTAACACACAGCTCGTCCTTATCAACACACAGCCTATCCTCATTAACACATAGCCTATCCTCATCAACACACAGCCCGTCCTCATCAACACAAAGCCCGTCCTCATTAACACAAAGCCCGTCCTCATCAACACACAGCCTGTCCTCATTAACACACAGCCCGTCCTCATCAACATACAGCCCGTCCTCGTCAACACACAGCCCGTCCTAATCAACACACCGCCCGTTCTCATCAACACACAGCCTGTACTCATTAACACATAGCCCGTCCTCATCAATACACAGCTTGACCACATCAACACACTGCCCGTCTTTATCAACACACAGCCCGTCCTCATTAACACAGAGCCCGTCCTTATCAACACACTGCCCGTCCTCATCAACACACAGTCCGTCTTCATCAAAACACATCGCGTCCTCATCAACACACAGCTCATCCTCTTCAATACACAGCCCGTTCTCATCAACACACAGCCCTTCCTCATCAACACATAACCCGTCCTCATCAACACACAGCTCGTCCTCATCAAAACACAGCCCCTCCTCATCAACACGCAGCCCGTCCTCATCATGACTCAGCCCGTCCTCATCAACACACAGCCCGTCCTCATCAACACACAGCTCGTCCTAATCAACACACAGCCCCTCCTCATCAACACACTGCCCGTTCTCATCAACACACAGCCTGTCCTCATCAACACATAGCCCGTCCTCATCAATACACTTCCCGTCCTCATCAACAAATAGCCCGTCCTCGTCAATACACAGTTCGTCTTCATCAACACACAGCTCGTCCTCATCAACACAGCACGTGCTCATCAACACACAGCCCGTCCTCATCAACACACAGCCCAACCTCATCAAAACACAGCCCGTCCTCATCAACACAAAGTCCGTCTTCATCAACACACATCCTGTCATCATCAACACATAGTCTGTGCTCATCAAAACACAGCCCGTCTTCATCAACACACAGCCTGTCCTCATTAACACACAGCCAGTCCTCATCAACACACAGCCCGTCCTCATCAAAGCACAGCCCGTCCTCATCAACACACAGCTCGTTCTCACCAACACACAGCCTTCCTCATCAACACACTGCCCGTCCTCATCAACACACAACCTGTCCTCGTCAACACATAGCCAGTCCTCTTCAACACACAGCCCGTCCTCATCAACACACTGCCCGTCCTCATCAACACACAACCTGTCCTCATCAACACATAGCCCGTCCTCTTCAACACACAGCCCGTCCACATCAACACACAGCCCGTCCTCATCAACACACTCCCCGTTCTCATCAACACACAGCCTGTCCTCATCAACACATAGCCTGTCCTCATCAAAACACAGCCCGTCCTAATGAATACACATTCCGTCCTCATCAACACATAGCTCGTCCTCATCAACACACAGCCCGTCCTCATCAATACACAACCCGTCATCATAAACACACAGCTCGTCCTCATCAACACATAGTCCGTCCTCATTAACACACAATCTGTCCTCATCAACACATAACTCGTCCTCTTCAACACAGCCTGTCCTCATCAACACATAGCCCGTCCTCTTCACCACACAGCCTGTCCTCATCAACACCTTGCCAATCCTCATCAACACACAGCTCGTCCTTATCAACACACAGCCTATCCTCATTAACACATAGCCTGTCCTCATCAACACACAGCCCGTCCACATCAACACAAAGCCTGTCCTCATCAACACATAGCCCGTCCTCATCAACACATAGCCCGTCCTCATCAACACACAGCCCGTCCTCATCAACACACAGCCCGTCCTCATTAACACAGAGCCCGTCCTACTCAACACACCGCCCGTCCCCATCAAAACACAGCCTGTCCTCATTAACACATAGCCCGTCCTCATCAACACACAGCCTGTCCTCATTAACACACAGCCCGTCCTCATCAACACACAGCCCGTCCTAATCAACACACCGCCCGTCCTCATCAACACACAGCCTGTCCTCGTTAACACATAGCCCGTCCTCATCAACACACAGCTCGTCCTCATCAACACACAGCCCGTCCTCGTCAACACACAGCCCGTCCTCTTAAACACACAACCTGTCCTCATCAACACATAGCCCGTCCTCACCAGCACACAGCCCGTCCTCATCAACACACAGCCCGTCCTTACCAACACACAGCCCGTCCTCACCAACACACAGCCCGTCCTCATCAACACACAGCCGTCCTCATCAACACACAGCTCGTCCTCATCAACACATAACCCGTCTTCATCAACACACAGCTTGTCCTCATCAACACATAACCCGTCCTCATCCACACACAACCTGTCCTCATCAACACATAGCCCGTCCTCACCAGCACACAGCCCGTCCTCATCAACACACATCCCGTTCTCATCAACATACAGCCCATCCTCATCAATACAGAGCCCGTCTTCATCAACACACAGTTCGTCCTCATCAACACATAGCACGTGCTCATCAACACACAGCCCGTCCTCATCAACACACAGCCTGTCCTCATTAACTCATACCCCGTCCTCATCAACACTCAGCCTGTCCTCATCACCTCATAGCCCATCCTCATCAACACACAGTCCGTCCTCATCAACACAAAGCCCATCCTCATCAACACATAGCCCGTCCTCATCAACACACAGCCCGTCCTCATCAAGACACCGCCCGTCCTCATCAACACACAGCCTGTCCTTATCAACACACAGCCTGTCCTCATTAACACACAGCCCGTCCTCATCAACACACAGCCCGTCCTCATAAACACACAACTCGTCCTTATCAACACACAGCCCGTCCTCATCAACACATAGCCCGTCCTCACCAACACCCAGCCCGTCCTCACCAACACACAGCCCGTCCTCTTCAACACACAGCCCGTCCTTATCAACACACTGCTCGTCCTCATCAACACATAGCCTGTCCTCACCAACACACAGCCCGTCCTCATCAACACACAGCGCGTCCTCATCAACACACAGCCCGTCCTCACCAACACACTGCCCTTTCTCAACAACACACCGCCCACCCTCATTAATACACAGCCTGTCCTCATTAACACATAGCCCGTCTTCATCAACACACAACTCGTCCTCATCAATACATAGCCCGTCCTCATCAACACACAGGCCGTCCTCATCAACACATAGCCCATCCTCATCAACACACATTCCATCCTCATCAACACACAGCTTGTCCGGAAACCCGACCCTATTTACTAATATAAATACAATATGCAGATAATATTGCTTTTGTTGTATACACAAGTTAACCCATAGAAAATGTAACTTTTGTTGGAGTTTTCCATCAATAGAAAATGGGATATCATTGCCACTTAGTACTATAAATTCACCATCTATTCTGTTGGGAATTATTCTTAATACAGCAGTCTTTGGACTTCTGACATCATAAAAACATCTCATTTGAATGAATTTCATTATTAGTATTAAATTAGAGTAAATGTGATCATTTTACTAATTATTGACATCTAAAGAAAAATCCTTGGAGAGAGGTCAGCCATTGTTAGACCATAGTCGCTGAAGCAAATTCAGCTCCTATGATCTCCCTTTGGATGAAGTGTTATGGATATCAAATTAGTGCTTCTTCTGTCATCAACACACAGTCAACATCAAGACAAGGGAAGTGTCTTTCCAAAATCTTTTCTAGTTATTTCTGGCCGGTAATGTTAGGTAGATACCAAAGGATACCTGATCAACCAGGCTGTTGGACGCTGCTGCTCGCAGCCTGACGTATGAGTCACATTCCGGTTAGCATGCATGACAAGCCACACCATCAAGGTAATTATTCCTTGGTCTTTATCTTATATTATATACCATATTTCCTCTGATAAGGCTGTCATATATAGGATTCCTGCTTTACAGCAAGTATCCTTTTAATAGGTATAGAAGAGGAAGGAAGAATTAATCTTGGTACAACAGTTACTTGGGAGTTGAATGGTAGTCTCTCAACTACGAGGATTATTTGGTGTCTGCATCCTTGATTATACCTGGTGGTTTAAGCCTACTATACAATAAGATAATGCCTGTAAATTATCGTTACTAATATATGTAGTTTAATACTGTAGTTTTATTGGCTGCATATATATAAATTAAATATAACCCCCCCCCCTAATGTGTAAGGAGTCGATTTGTGAGAATATTGCAGAAATACTGTCCGCTAAACATCATACAAATTGCTATCGAAAAATATAAATTGAATTAATATAAATCTCACGAGTCGGTTGCCCACACAGCCCATCCTCATCAACACACAGCCCATCCTCATAATAAAATGCTGTTAACCCAGCCACCCAAATCCATGTTTGTGAGTGAACAACGAATTACATACTGACAACGGATGACGTTCGAACATTTCTCAAACAGTGCTTCGCTGACCACCTCTGTTCGAATCACAACTCTAAATGCTTCACCCATGTACTAAAAGTACATGTAATTGGCCACAAAAATCAAACACTAAGTTAAGTTGGTTTGATAGAATTAGATGTAGATAGTCATCTGCGTGATGATCAGCTGTCCTAAAGTATATAGCCACCATTCAACTCACCTGCTTGGTAACGAAATTTCAGTATCACGACCATTAAGTGCCTTTGTCAACACGTCACGCCACGTCCCCCCTCCCCCACACTCCCGGAGGACCTCACATCAACCCAGCCTCCACCAACCCAGACTCTCGCATGACCCCACCCTGAAGCCCCCACTGTCACCTCCTCCACCACTCACAATCTCAAGAGACAAAGCTGGCCCAGATTTGTGAGAGGAAAGACCCCAGCGGGCGGGCATGACATTTCCTTCCCCCGATATTTCAGGAGGTAACACAATCAGGACCCGAGCGTGATGGAAGAGCTCGGTCTCCAGGGGTGTGTAGCTCCTAGGCTGACGTCAGCACCTGTCACATCATGGGACAAGGAGTGGACGCCCCACCTGACATCGGCATCTCCGATTCCAAACTGGAAGTTGTTCACAACTTCGTATACCTGGGCTCGTCAATCTCTGACTCCCTCTCTCTTGATACGGAGCTAAACAAACGCATCGGTAAGGCATCACTACATGTCCAGACTGACAAAGAGAGTGTGGGCCAACAATATTCTGACTGAGTATACAAAGATTAAGATTTATAGAGCCTGTGTCCTGAGCACTCTCCTTTATGGCAGTGAGTCTTGGACACTCCACGCCTGTAAGGAAAGACAGCTGAATGTCTACCACATGCGCTGCCTTCGATACATCTCGGACATCACCTGGCAGGACAAGGTAACAAACAACAACGTCCTGGGGAAAGGTAGAATCACCAGCTTGTATGCAATGCTGAAACAGAGACGAATGCGCTGGCTCGAGCACGTTGTGCGAATGGGTGACGGCAGGATCCCCAAGGATCTCCTGTACGGAGAGCTGATGCAGGGAAAGCATCCAACAGCCAATCCCCAGTTACGGTACAAAGACGTATGCAAGAGGGATCTGAAAGCCATGGACGTCGATCTTGCTACATGGGAAACACTGGCCGCAGACCGTTCAGCCTGGGGGCAGTCTGTTCAAAGAGGTCTCTCCATGTTCGAGTAGTCACTTGCCAAGAAATCGGAGGCAAAGAGACAGAGAAGGAAAGTCGGTAGCCAGGAAGACAGACCAGAATCGGACTTCGTTTGTGCTCGGTGAGGGATGGACTGCCACTCTCGGATTGGCCTCATCAGTCACACCAGACGCTGCACCAGGATTGACAACCAGGGTGCAACTCCATAGTCTCCCGAGACTGAAGGATGCCTACTACTACTACTATAATACAGTTGAGGTTGATAAGAGAAATGTAAATGTCTACCATTTACATTAGGCTTGGATTGTCATTTATGAGGCCATTCAGTTACATGTTATGGGTGTCGTAAGGAACCCATTCACGAATCACTGAAGGCGACAGAGAGTGAGATCCTGAGTACTGCAGGATCTCTCTCATATTGTCGCTAAAGCCACAACTCTAATGCAAGAAAATTAGAGCCGGAACACATAACTGTATTTTAAATCACTAATATTAGGTGAGGACTGCTTTCATGACACTGTAACATAATAGAACTTAGGAATGCGAGATTATAAGTTGATACTAAACAAATATATAAATGTTAATGGTTTAAATTTTACTCCTTCCCTGACAGAAGCAGGAGAGTAGCCGGGGAGGGAGCGAGGAGAGCAGCAGCAGTAACACAAGCAGCAGCATCAGCAGCAGCAGTAGCAGCAGAGGGACGCAGCAGAAGAAGGAAGGAGGTGGAGGGGCAGTTCACACGCTGGGCCAGTTGGTCCGGAACACCACCACCACCTCCCCATTCTTCGTGTAAGTCCAGACATGTAGTGATTGTTCTTATCCTCCCTGTTCTTGTCATGTCTCAATGACCATCTCTCTCTTGGCCCCTTTCAGTCTTTTTGTATCTCTTAATGTATTTTTTCATAATGCAATGTCTGCCTGTCTCTCTGTCTATCTATCCAACCCTATCCTCTTAAAATTACGTTGCTTGTCGCACGTTTGTCCGTATGGCCAAAAATGAACGTAATTTGAAATGAATTCGGTTCACAAAAGTGACGTACTGTCCCGTTTTCTGTTTTGGAAACAGAAACACTGGTCTGTCTCTCCGGCTTACTCGGTTAGGTTAGGAGAGGAAACTTTCAATTAACTGTTTTCGTGACGTTTTGAAACCTTAGCAGAACTTCCTGCCCTCCTAACCTACCAGAGGACCCTTAACTTGCTGTTTTGGAAGAAAAAATCCAAAATTTATTTTCAGTTATTTATCTTTTTCAAATTACGTCCATTTTCGGCCATACGGGCAAACATCCAAATTTAGATGTAATTTGTAAGAGAACATGTTGCGACATCTGTCTGTCAGCCTGACTATCTGTGTTGCTGTTAGCACTGAGCGGAGGGCTGGCCTGATCCCCATGTCTTCAAGCCAGGTTGTGGGAGATCATTCTTCATCTCAAGCAGTCGTGACAGCAAGTGTAGTCTAGACAGCCTCCGGGTCTGAGGAACCCACATATTCCAGGGGTTTAGAATGATCAATACTTGCACTGTAGATCAGTTACGACACGATCAAGGCAAGAACTTGAAATGAATTGGAAAGCTTAAAAAAAATCCAAGGTTAAAAACTGCTATGAGGTCATCAAAGTCACTCTGATCAAGATACTGGGTGAGGTGTCCACAATTATATTGTTCTAACAGTTGGGAAGCATTGGAAGAGAGTCTGGATGGTCTATCTAGAAGTAAATTATACAAACGTTTTGCTATAATGACGTTTTTACATTGTTTATGGCATGATTTGGGTTCCTGGATGTAGCTATAGTTTGAAGAACGTAATTTTAACGTATACAGAGATGATTACATTCTCTCTCTCTCTCTCTCTTTCTCTCTCCATCTCTCTCTCTCTCTCTCTCTCTCTCTCTCTCTCTCTCTCTCTCTCTCTCTCTCTCTCTCTCTCTCTCTCTCTCTCTCTCTCTCTCTCTCTCTCTCTCTCTCTCTCTCTCTCTCTCAAGTATTTTCGGTCTAAAAGAAAGCTGATTGCTTTCTTCCTGAGATCGCTGAAGGATTTTCTGAACAATTTCTCATCAAGCGAAAAAATCTAATCCCCTAAAACAGGCTTGTTCCATTAGTCTTCTCTGATCTTCATAACTACCAAACAACCACCTTTTTCTCTCGCGTCGTAAACCTGTGCATAATGAACTTTCTCATCAAGTAAAAACAAATCTCTTTGTCCTACGGAATTTTTTTTTCATTAGGTATTGTTATGTTGATCTTCAGATCAATAGTGACTATTTCCTTCTTATTTTACGGATTATCCTGCTGCATAGATTCCATAAAGGTTTCTGGACGTGATGCTGGAGAATCCACTAATATCCAAGTTTGTAATATCCATTTTGGTCGTGTTATGTTCGTGTTGTGGCCTAGAGTGATACTACATCATAATAGGTATCATTATCTCTGATAAATAGGAGCCGAGTTATTGTTCATTTGTATGTGGTCTCTATGTGGGTCTTGCCATGTTGCACACTGTCTGTCTGGTGCCACACTGGTCAGTCTGGTGCCACACTGGTAAGTCTGGTGCCACACTGGTAAGTCTGGTGCCACACTGGTCTGTCTGGTGCCACACTGGTAAGTCTGGTGCCACACCGGTAAGTCTGGTGCCACACTGGTAAGTCTGGTGCCACACTGGTCTGTCTGGTGCCACACTGGTAAGTCTGGTGCCACACTGGTCAGTCTGGTGCCACACTGGTAAGTCTGGTGCCACACTGGTCAGTCTGGTGTCACACTGGTAAGTCTGGTGTCACACTAGGTCTGTCTCAGTGCAGAGTGTCAGACGTCTCTGCACTTAAAGCGTTGAACACATTGCCTTACCACAAACTATCATGTTCAACATCATCAGTGCCCTCTAACACTTCCTTAACACCTTCTAACACACCTAACTCATCATCACCATCTAACACACAACACTCATCACCACTTTTTAACACGGTGCAAACGTGCAAACTTCCACGTGCAAACAATCTTCATGTCATTAAACCTTTTCTCGTGTAGTGCATATTAATTTTGACTGCTGCTCCGACTGGCCTCAATTATTATTGTACATAAACCTTTGTTGGCGTTCGTTCATTTAAGGGTCATTTTGCATCTAATATTGGTAGATTGTGAAAATACGATCAGTGATTTGAGAAGGTCGACTGGTTATTGGCATGGACGAATTTGTGCATTTTGGTCAACATCCGCTAGGACCACTAAGGGAGGCTGACGGTTTATTGATAGTTGGCTTCATATGGTCCAGAGTGGTTGCTGGTGTTGTAGGACGATGGTGGTTTGTGGTTGGTTATTGTGGTGTTGGGTTGAATGTTAGTTTAAGAGTGGTGGATGTGGTGGTTGCTGGGATGGTAATGGTTTGAAGGTCGTTGTTGTGGTGGTGGAAGTAGGAATTGTAGTGGTTTGATTATTGTTGTTGTTGAGGAAGTTGGTATGGTAGTAGTTTAAAGGAGGTTATTGTATGCCTTGCAGCGATATTGGTCATTACTGAAATGTTTTAACATAATAACATACAAATAGCATTTTTGTCGCTCTTTTTGTCATACAAGTGCGTAATATTGGAACTTGTTGTAAGAAACTAATAACGAACGAGTCTGAAGCAGATCATTTGGTCAATGTGAGTCGTGGACCAGAAGACCAAACCCCATTCATATATGTCCTTCCGGAGTTCGAAACATTATAGTGAACTTGCGTCTATATCTACTATATTAAGATGTTATACACCAACCAACTATAGTTATCAGCAGTGTGTTTTCATATATTTTCTAAATCCAAACTGATCAAACCATGATCTTCAGTGTTATATGTACAGATGCTGATTTTCAGTGTTATATGTACAGATGCTGATCTTCAGTGTTATATGTACAGATTCTGATCTTCAGTGTTATATGTACAGATGCTGATCTTCAGTGTTATATGTACAGATTCTGATCTTCAGTGTTATATGTACAGATGCTGATCTTCAGTGTTATATGTACAGATTCTGATCTTCAGTGTTATATGTACAGATGCTGATCTTCAGTGTTATATGTACAGATTCTGATCTTCAGTGTTATATGTACAGATTCTGATCTTCAGTGTTATATATACAGATGCTGATCTTCAGTGTAGAATCTAAATAGCCTTTTAAAACAGTAAAAAAAAACAGGTCCTCAAGACACCCTTTTGGTGCTAACGTCCCATTATTCCCACATTTTAACTTGTTGTGAATATTATATTATTCTCTGATATATTATGTTGATCTCAAATTGCATTTACGTTGATCGCTTCAAACATTGTTCCTCCATGAATAAATCCACAAGGACCGTGATGAGGGTTCGAACTTACGTCCAGGATGATCCCAGACGCGCCTTAATCGGCTGCGCTATTGATATATCACGCTATTGTGGTTTTTGTGTGTATTGTTCCCCCCATTTGATGTTAGGGAATTTGAACTTCAATGATGCCATTCTTTTTTCTCTCTGTTAAGAATCCCCATTCGCATCCCCTCACAGTTCACATTCAGTGCTCGCCCTCATAATTTATTGACAATAATTTATGAGGGTCACTAATGTAAGATCAGGTAATTATCAGGAGACAGCGCTTAGCCATTTAGACTTTGTAACACTTGGAAGGGATATGAGGATAAGGAATTGAGATAAGAGGAAGGGAAGGAATGATACTCGACCATCCAAGTGGTTGGGCATCATTCCGTCCCTCTGTTCTATCCCAATTCCTTATCCTCACATCCCTCCCAAGTGCTATATAACCGTCATGGCTTTGTGCTTTCTCCTGATAATTTCCTTATCTTTCCCTGGTAGGCTTTGTAACATTTTTCTTTAGAAAGAATACATAGATGTTCTGGTAAATAGGCCTATCATCCACACAGTCTAGGAATGCTGGTCTTTACGTAACTAAGTTTATTAGTCGCTCATAACATATTTTAAATCATTCACATTCATAATGAGAAGATTTTAATATCTTGTTCAATGCATTGGGAACAGATGGCCCAAGATTGTTACCCTCTTTTCTAGTCTAATTGTTTAGTCACGGTAAACAATTTAAAATCAATATTTTGATATTTTGTTAATAGTTCTCAATTGTCAATATTCATACAATTTAATTAAATGAGAAGAATAACATCTATTATTTTCTACACAATGGTTCCTCTGTATCTTACTTTGTCTTTTTTATCTTACTGTGTCTTACTGTTTCTTACTGTATCATATTGTGTCTTACAGTATCTTATTGTGTCTTACAGTATCTTACTCTGTCTTACAGTATCTTACTCTGATTTACTGTGTTTTACTGCATCTTTCAGTGTCATACTGTGTTTCACTGTGTCTTAGTGTGTTTCACTGTGTCTTAATGTGTCTCACTGTGTCTTACTGTGTCTTACTGTGTCTTACTGTTTCTTACTGTATCATACTGTGTCTTACAGTATCTTATTGTGTATTACAGTATCTTACACTGTCTTACAGTATCTTACTCTGATTTACTGTGTTTTACTGCATCTTTCAGTGTCATACTGTGTTTCACTGTGTCTTAGTGTGTTTCACTGTGTCTTAATGTGTCTTACTGTGTCTTAATGTGTCTTACTGTGTCTTACTGTGTCTTACTGTGTTTCACTGTGTCTTACTGTGTCTTACTGTGTCTTAATGTGTCTTACTGTGTCTTACTGTGTCTCACTGTGTCTTACTGTATCTTACTGTGTCGTAGTGTGTCTCACTGTGTCTTACTGTGTCTTACTGTGTCTTACTGTATCTTACTGTGTCTTACTGTGTCTTACTCTGTCTTACTGTGTCTCACTGTGTCTTACTGTTTCTTACTGTGTCTTACTGTGTCTCACCATGGCTTACTGTGTCTTTGTCTTACTGTGTCTCACTGTGTCTTACTGTATCTTATTGTGTCGTAGTGTGTCTTACTGTATCTTACTGTGTCTCACTGTGTCTTACTGTATCTTACTGTGTCTTACTGTATCTTATTGTGTCTTACTGTATCTTACTGTGTTTCACTGTGTCTTACTGTGTCTCAGTGTGTCTTAGTGTGTCTTATTGTGTCTCACTGTGTCTTATTGTGTCTCACTGTGTCTTGCTGTGTCTCACTGTGTCTTAGTGTGTCTTACTGTGTCTTACTGTGCCTTCCTGCGTCTTACTATGTCTCAATGTGTCTTAATGTGTCTTGCTGTGTTTTATTCCTCTGCTACTTAAGAATTGTTCCGTATATTCTTGTGATCATTTCGTTACTGCTAAGTACACTTATTAACAATCCTTAATGTTCTATTAAGTTTTTCAAATTTTTCGTCTATTAGTTATACTGAGTTTACAGGTTATTCACTTTATGCCTCTATTCACTATCAAATATTTATTCGCTTTATGCCTCTGACCACCTAGCAGTAAATAGGTACGCGGAAGTTAGCTACCTGTTGTTGAGTTGCATCCTGGGGAAGGGCAGTAGTTCGACCTTGGGGCGATCTCAATACAACCCTGACGTATATAAGTATATATATATATATATATATATATATATATATATATATATATATATATATATATATATATATATATATATATATATATATATATATATATATATATATATATATATATATATATATATAACTGAAAACTCACACCCCAGAAGTGACTCGAACCCATACTGCCAGGAGCACTCTGCATCTGGCGTACAGGACACTTTAACCACTCGACCAACACGACCGGACAAAAGTGGATGGTAGCCGAGTCTAATTCACCCTCCGGCCGGCACTCTGATGGTAATCTTGAGCATGGTATTTTATCAAAACACCTCATTCTTTGTGGCACATGTGAGGAAGGACTCCTGGTTCAACCTTGAAACCGAGCGGACTGAATGCCTGGGTCTGGACCCATCCTCCGCCTGGGAGCCGCCTGTTCACGTCTTGTTTTCGCGTTTTGGCTTTGCTACTACCATTTAGCATCCCTTTTCAATGGTCCGATTGTACGACGCCTGGCGCACATATCGCCTTGGGTCACGGGATTGTTGATAGATTTTTTTTGGCGTGTTCTGGCTGATTCTTCCGGCGGGGTGACGGTGTTCGGGGTCCGGCATGGCCGAGAGGTTCTGGGGGGTGGGCGGATCTTGGTGGGCTCCTGGTGTGCCCTCAGTCGTGGTGGGCTTCTGCTCTGCCGGAGGACGCTGAATGACTTTTTGCGTTTTAGTTGGGGGCAGAGTTTTGGTTTTGCTACCTGGTGTTCTCTGTGTGGAGCGGGGCCGGTGCTTGTCACTCTGAGGGACTCCTGGGGCTCTCCAATCATCTGCCCGTCTGTGCGTTTATTTGCCGTATTGCATATCAGTTTCTACTGATTGGCGTCAGTCGTATCGCGGTTTGGCTTGGCGTTCCACCCTTCCAGGCTTCGCGATTCACCCATCACGGGTACGCCGGGTACGGACGCCGGGTACAGATTCACCCATCACGGGTACGCATCCGATTCCCCGATCGTCGTCGCCCTAAATCAACAACAACAACACATGTGAGGAACAAAAATGCGAACAAGCCTGAACGGTCTCCAGGCATATATGCAACTGAAAACTCACTATATATATAAATATATAAATATATTTATATATTAATATATATATATATATATATATATATATATATATATATATATATATATATATATAAATATATATATCTTGAGTTATCTTGAGATGATTTCGGGGCTTTTTAGTGTCCCCGCGGCCCGGTCCTCGACCAGGCCTCCACCCCCAGCAAGCAGCCCGTGACAGCTGACTAACACCCAGGTACCTATTTACTGCTAGATAACAGGGGCATTCAAGGTGAAAGAAACTTTGCCCATTTGTTTCTGCCTCGTGCGGGAATCGAACCCGCGCCACAGAATTACGAGTCCTGCGCGCTATCCACCAGGCTACGAGGCGTCAGGGAATGGGGTAGAAGTAATATCTTAAGTCCAAGTTATTATAGCGAGACCGAGCTACTGTAGTAATCACTCACACGAGACCATCCCAACCAGACTTGATAGCACTACTGAGGAGCGTGAAGACGCCGCAGCGCGCCTCAGTCCAAACTACCGTACAGAGGTGCTGGCTCCGCCTTCACTCATAGTGGCACTAAATGGTCCAGTGACATGAGCCTTGCTTGCTGAGTTCATTTTGACTCGCCGAGTTTTACACCAAAACGCTACAGAGTCGTTCAGTAACCTATAGTACAGGACAAGAGTCTTGGTATGAATCGGGTTCTGACAATAGCGCCACAATAGAGAGATTGACATGTTGGCCTGTGATCGAGGGTTGTCACGTAGTACCTCGTACAACATTATCACGTTAACGCCAGAAGTCACTACTGTGTATTGAAGAGTTAGTGTGAGGAGCGCTAAGAGGAGGTCCCAGCTCGTGGTCACTACAAGCTCTGTCGGAAACAACGGAGTATCGCGTATGTTGATACTTGTTGCTGCCATGGAGTGAGTGTGATCCAGCCACCACACCGGTGTGTGTGTGTGTGTGTGTGTGTGTGTGTGTGTGTGTGTGTGTGTGTGTGTGTGTGTGTGTGTGTGTGTGTGTGTGTGTGTGTGTGTGTGTGTGTGTGTGTGTGTTTGTGTGTGTGTGTGTGTGTGTGTTTGTGTGTGTGTGTGTGTGTGTGTGTGTGTGTGTGTGTGTGTGTGTGTGTGTGTGTGTGTGTGTGTGTGTGTGTGTGTGTGTGTGTGTGTGTGTGTGTGTGTGTGTGTGTGTGTGTGTGTGTGTGTGTGTGTGCACTCAGTTTCCACCTGTATCCCCTAGTGCGTGTGCCCCCTTGTGTTAAACAGCCTTTCTTTATCTACCCAATCAATTCCCTTAAAAATCTTGGATGTGGGGATCATGTCCCCCTAACTCTTCTGTCTTCCAGCAAAGTGAGGTTTAATTCCCGTAGTCTCTCCTCGTAGCTCATACCTCTCAGCTCGGGTACAAGTCTAGTGGCAAACCTTTGAACCTTTTCTAGTTTAGCCTTATCCTTGACTAGATATGGACTCCATGCTGGGGCTGCATACTCCAGGATTAGCCTGACATATGTGGTATACAAAGTTCTGAATGATTCCTTACATAAGTTTCTGTATGCCGATCTTATGTTGACCAACCTGGCATATGCCGCTGATGTTATCCTCTTGATATGGGCTGCAGGGGACAGGTCTGGCGTGATATCAACCCCCAAGTCTTTTTCTCTCTCTGACTCTTGAAAAATTTCATCTCCCAGAGGATACCTTGTATCTGGCCTCCTGCTCCCTACACCTATCTTCATTACATTACATTTGCTTGGGATAAACTCTCACAACCATTTGTTCGACCATTCTTTCCGCTTGTTTAGGTCTTCTTGAAGCCTCAAGCAGTCCTCCTCTGTCTTAATCCTTTTCATAATTTTGGCATCGTCAGCAAACATTGAGGGAATTGAATCTATTCCCTCCGGGAGATCATTTACATATATCAGAAACAAGATAGGACCGAGTACAGAGCACTCTGGGACTCCACTGGTGACTTCATGCAAATCTGAGGTCTCACCCGTTCTCCGTAACTCTCTGCCTCCTATTGCTTAGGTTCTCCCTTATCCACTGGAACACCTTACCAGCTACACCTGCCTGTCTCTCCAGCTTATGTACCAGCCTCTTATGCGGTACTGTGTCAAAGGCTTTCCGACAATCCAAGAAAATGCAGTCTGCCCAGCATTCTCTTTCTTGTTTAATCTTTGTCACCTAGCCGTAGAATTCTATTAAGCTCGTCAGGCAAGATTTAACCTCCCTGAACCTATGTTGGCGATTTGGCACGTTGTCCCTTCTCCCCAGATGTGTTTCTAGTTTTTTCTCACGATCTTCTCCATCACCTTGCATGGTATAGAAGTCAAGGACTCTGGCCTGTAGTTCAGTACCTCTTGCCTGTCGCCCTTTTTGTATACTGGGGCCACACTAGCCATCTTCCATATTTCTGGTAGGTCTCCCATCTCCAGTGACCCACTATACACTATAGAGGGTGGCAAGCAAAGTGCCTCTGTACACTCTCTCAGTACCCATGACGAGATCCCGTTTGGACCAACAGCCTTTCTATCATCCAGATGCAGCAGGTATCTCTTGACCTCCTCTCTCGTAATTTAGAACCCTTCCAAGGCCGCCTGGTTTACTTCCCTTTCTCCTAGCACAGTGACATCACCTTGTTCTATTGTGACGACCTCCTGGAACCTCTTGTTGAGTTCTTCACACACCTCTTTGTCATTCTCTGTATACCTGTCCTTGCCTGTTCCAAGTTTCATTACCTGTTCTTTCACTGTTGTTTTCCACCTGATGTGACTGTGCAGTAGCTTTGGTTCGGTCTTGGCTTTGTTTGCTATATCATTTTCATAATTTTTCTCTGCTTCTCTTCTCACCCTAACATACTCATTCCTGGTTCTCTGGTATCTCTCTCTGCTTTCTGGTGTTCTGTTATTCCGTAGTTCCTCCACACCCTTTTGTTCAGTTCCTTTGCTTCCATACATGCCCTATTATACCATGGATTCTTCTTTTGCTTCTCGGATTTTTCCCTTTGGGCCGGGATGAGCCTGTTTACTGCCTCCTTACATTTTTGGGTGACATAGTCCATCATACCCTGTACAGACTTAGCTCGGAGGTCTTTTTCTAGGTATTTCCCTTAGGAAACTTCTCATCTCCTCATAATTCCCCTTTCCGTATGCCAGCCTTTTGTTTCCTAGTTTTTTGGGGGGAGATAATTCCTAGCTCTACCAGGTACTCAAAGTTCAATTCACTGTGATCACTCATTCCCATGGGTGTTTCCATCTTAACTTCCCTTATATCCCACTCATTTAGGGTAAATATCAGATAGAGCATGGCTAGTTCATCTTCTCCTCTCATTCTTGTTGGTTCCTTGATGTACTGGCTTAGAAAGTTTCTTGTTGCCACGTCCAGCATCTCAGCTCTCCATTTTTCTGGTCCTTAATGCGAGGTCTCTGTTCTCCCAATCTATCTTCCCGTGGTTGAAGTATCCCATGATTAGTAGTCCAGATCCATTCCTGCTAGCAACAGAAACTGCTCTCTCTTATATAAATAGAGAGATCTATGCTGCTGGTCTATACAGTATATATAATCATTTATATATACTGCAGAGACCAGCAGAGACCATCTAAGACCAGTTGGTTTCCGTCCTACATGCAAGATATAGAAAGGATGTCCTTTCATAATTGGTATGGCTGACCGAGGCCACCTAGTACAATACTGTACATTACAAGTATGCATTGCAATATTATCATCAATCATCATAATGGTGGCTTTGTTGTTTCTATCATATTCCTGTCTGGGTCTTCTGTCATTTGGTGGTGGATTATATATGAATACGATTATATTTTACTGACCTTCAGTTGTTATGGCACCTGTTATGTAGTCACTGAAACCTTAACAGCGCTGAATAACCATCTCCTCAAAATCCCAGCCTTTTATGTGTGTGTGTGAATGTGTGTGTGTGTGTGTGTGTGTGTGTGTGTGTGTGTGTGTGTGTGTGTGTGTGTGTGTGTGTGTGTGTGTGTGTGTGTGTGTGTGTGTGTGTGTGTGTGTGTGTGTGTGTGTGTGTGTACTCACCTATTTATGCTTGCGGGGGTTGAGCTTTGGCTCTTTGGTCCTGCCTCTCAACTGTCAATCAACTGGTGTACAGATTGTTGAGCCTACTGGGCTCTATCATATCTACATTCAATGTTCTTTCTCAATGAGAGATAGAACTCTCTTTGAAAAATTGAAAACCACCTTATCAGGGTCCACCGAATTATCCTCAAGTAGACTTTAGATTTATTTTTGTCAACACAAATACCATAGGCTCTTATTTTAAATTTAAAGATAAAGTGCCTACCCCCTTGTGCTCAAATGTCGTATATATGTATAATTGTTCCAGCTGTAATGCTGGATATGTCGGGAGTTCCATTCGGAACTTTAAGATTAGGATACTTGAGCACCGGGGATTATCTTTTAGGACTGGATTACCATTGTCTAAACCAGCATTTTCGGAGATTAGAAACCATTGTTATGAGTTTGATCATTCTCTGCTGGAATCTGATTTTAAAATTCTGGACACTTGTATGAATGGCCAGTCAGATTTGAGAGTAATGGAATCCTTATATATAAAGGAGCTGCGGCCTCTGTTAAATAGCAACCTTTCAGCTGTCCAATTGTACACTGTATAGTGCACAGTAGGTCCTGTAATTTGATTTTTAGTTTATTTTGGTAGTTTAATTTTGTTTCGTTTACCATGTCTTTGCCCTTTCTTACTTATTTCAAGTCTTAACATTGTACATTAATATAATCTTTTATTTAGGATATATAATACATTTTTTGGTATTTAATTTTATTTAATATTTCAGTTTTTTATAAGATTTTGGTTAGTACTTTATAATTGTCGTTTATTCTGTTTGTATTTTACATACATTTTTTGTAGATTTGTAGTCATTATATAAATATTTGTTATAGTGTTTAGTATCTATGTGTTAGGTATCAAGTTTCACTTCTGATCACTTCACGTAAGTTTAATAGAATGGTTTGTTTTAGTAGTTATAAATTTCATCTTGTAGTTTAATGGTTTTTAAATTAGTTTCAATATATGTGACAGTTAATAAGTTTTATTTGTATTGATCACTTTAAGTGCGCTTAAGTGTTTTGTTTTTTAAGCATTTTCCTTTCTTTGATAGGCAATTATATTCAGTATGAGTTCTTTGTTTACCAGCTATTTGATTGTGATTTCTGTTTTTTCTTTTAGATCTGATGATGAATACAAGAAGTATTCGAAACGTTATGTTTTTTAAAGTAAAGATTCTGATACAAGATGTTCAGTATATCCCTGGTTTTCCTATTCATCTTAAAATTAAGATTCCCGAAGGGAACATCGATCATAAATATTTTATATATATATATATATATATATATATATATATATATATATATATATATATATATATATATATATATATATATATGCATAGGTTAGGTTAGGTTAGGTGTTTAGGTTCTGTTAGCAATTATTTGTATTTCTAGTACGTGGGTGAAGCATTTACAGCGTTGTGCTTCGAACAAAATTCGTCAGTGAAGCACTTGTTCCGGAAGTGTTTCAACGTCAACAGTTGTGAGTCGTGTGTAAACCATTTTTCATTCTTAAAGAGTGGGGGGGGGGGGGTGGATCACAACTAGGAATCACTTTTGGGTCTTTGTTTGGAAGATGGGCTGTTAGAGGCAGCCCGTCCTCCAAACAAAGACCCAAAAGTGATTACGTGCACCCGCCAAATTCCCTGTTTATGAATGAAAAACAGTTTACACACGACTCACAACTGATTTTGTTCGAACACTTCCGGAACAAGTGCTTCATTGACGAATAATTTTGTTCGAACCACAACGCTGTAAATGCTTCACCCACGTGCTAGAAATAGAAATAATCACCAACAGAACCTAAACACCTAACCTATGCCTATATATGCACAATATACTAATATATTATAATAATAAGTTATATATGAGAAAATTAATGTTTTGACTGAACAGCATATTAAAATTTATGAATGCGTCTGTGGGGTCGACGCTGGATGTAATGGACTTGAGTCGAGGCAACCCGTCCTCGACTCAAGTCCATTACATCCAGCGGTCGACCCCACAGACGCATTCATAAATTTTAATAAGCTGTTCATTCAAAACGGGAATTTTCTCAGGTATAAATTAATGTTATAATATATTAGCATATTGTGTATATATAGGCATAGGTTAGGTTAAGTTAGGTGTTTAGGTTCTGTTGGCGATTATTTGTATTTGTAGTACGTGGGTGAAGCATTTATAGCGTTGTGATTCGAACAAAATTCGTCAGTGAAACACTTGTTCCGGATATGTTCGAACGTCAGCAGTTGTGAGTTGTGTGAAAACCGCTTTTCATTCATAAACAGGGGGTTTGGCGGGTGCATGGAATCACTTTTGGATCTTTGTTTGGAGGACGGGCTGGTCGAGGACGGGCTGTGCACTGTTGGTCAGAGGTTCAAATCTCCCAACCCGTCCTCGACTCAAGTCCATTACATTCAGCTGTCAACCCCACAGACGCATTCCTAAATTTTAACATGCTGTTCATTCAAAACGGGAATTTTCTCAAGTATAAATTAATATTATAATATTAATCCCCACCACCAACAATCCCGTCCCCACCAACAAGTCTATGTGGGTGGGGACGAGGACAGGTTGACGAGTTTAGCAGTTACCAGGGAGGATGTTCTTAAACAAATAGTAAAACTCAAACCAAACAAATCCCCAGGGCCGGATGAAGTGTTTGCCAGGGTGCTTAAAGAATGCAAAGAGGAGCTTTGTGACCCACTGTCAACCATATTTAATAAATCAATAGAGTCAGGCAGAGTGCCAGAGTTTTGGAAAGTTGCTAATGTGATATCAGTTTTTAAGAAAGGAGATAGATCACTTGCGTCTAACTATCGACCAATTAGCCTAACGTCTATTGTGGGAAAGTTACTCGAATCTATAATAGCAAATAAAATTCGTCTTCATCTTGAAAAACATAAATTAATAATTGAGTCGCAACATGGTTTTATAAATGGCCGTTCATGTTTAACAAATTTGTTATCTTTTTATTCTAGCATAGTTGATGCAGTTGATAGTGGTAAGGATTGTGATGTTGTGTACCTTGACTTTAGCAAAGCTTTTGATACAGTGCCACATGAAAGACTGATTATAAAGATAGAGTCTCATGGTATTGGGGGTGCTATATTAAGCTGGATTAGGGCATGGCTATACCAAAGGAAACAGAGAGTTAGTATAAATGGAATCAAGTCAAAGTGGGAAAATGTTGTAAGAGGAGTGCCTCAAGGCTCTGTACTGGGACCTCTGTTGTTTATAATATATATAAATGATTTAGATTCAGGTTTGAGTAGCAACATTTGCAAATTTGCCGATGATACGAAAATCGGTAGGGAAATTATTTCGGAGGAGGACTCACTATCACTTCAAGTTGATCTTGATAGAACATAAGAAGAACATAAGAACAAAGGTAACTGCAGAAGGCCTATTGGCCCATACGAGGCAGCTCCTATTCTATAACCACCCAATCCCACTCATATACTTGTCCAACCCGTGCTTGAAACAATCGAGGGACCCCACCTCCACAATGTTACGCGGCAATTGGTTCCACAAATCAACAACCCTGTTACTGAACCAGTATTTACCCAAGTCTTTCCTAAATCTAAACTTATCCAATTTATATCCATTGTTTCGTGTTCTGTCCTGTGTTGATACTTTTAATACCCTATTAATATCCCCCCGGTTATGTCCATTCATCCACTTGTAAACCTCTATCATGTCACCCCTAACTCTTCGCCTTTCCAGTGAATGCAACTTAAGCTTTGTTAATCTTTCTTCATATGAAAGATTTCTAATTTGGGGAATTAACTTAGTCATCCTACGCTGGACACGTTCAAGTGAATTTATATCCATTCTATAATATGGCGACCAAAACTGAACTGCATAATCTAAATGGGGCCTAACTAGAGCAAGATATAGCTTGAGAACCACACCAGGTGTCTTGTTACTAACGCTGCGATTAATAAATCCAAGTGTCCGATTTGCCTTATTACGAACATTTATGCATTGATCCTTTTGTTTTAAATTCTTACTAATCATAACTCCCAGATCCCTTTCGCAATCCGACTTCGCAATCACAACACCATCTAGCTCGTATCTTGTAACTCTATCATCATTACCTAACCTCAGAACTTTACATTTATCAGCATTAAACTGCATCTGCCAATCCTTTGACCATTTCAAAACCCTATCTAGATCAACTTGAAGTGATAGTGAGTCCTCCTCCGAATTAATTTCCCTACCGATTTTCGTATCATCGGCAAATTTGCAAATGTTGCTACTCAAACCTGAATCTAAATCATTTATATATATTATAAACAACAGAGGTCCCAGGACAGAGCCTTGAGGCACTCCACTTACAACATTTTCCCACTCTGACTTGATTCCATTTATACTAACTCTCTGTTTCCTTTGGTATAGCCATGCCCTAATCCAGCTTAATATAGCACCCCCAATACCATGAGACTCTATTTTTTTTAATCAGTCTTTCATGTGGCACTGTATCAAAAGCTTTGCTAAAGTCAAGGTATACAACATCGCAATCCTTACCACTATCAACTGCCTCAACAATGCTAGAATAAAAAGATAACAAATTTGTTAAACATGAACGGCCATTTATAAAACCATGTTGCGACTCAATTATTAATTTATGTTTTTCAAGATGAAGACGAATTTTATTTGCTATTATAGATTCGAGTAACTTTCCCACAATAGACGTTAGGCTAATTGGTCGATAGTTAGACGCAAGTGATCTATCTCCTTTCTTAAAAACTGGTATCACATTAGCAACTTTCCAAAACTCTGGCACTCTGCCTGACTCTATTGATTTATTAAATATGGTTGACAGTGGGTCACAAAGCTCCTCTTTGCATTCTTTAAGCACCCTAGCAAACACTTCATCCGGCCCTGGGGATTTGTTTGGTTTGAGTTTTACTATTTGTTTAAGAACATCCTCCCTGGTAACTGCTAAACTCGTCAACCTGTCCTCGTCCCCACCCACATAGACTTGTTCGGCTGAAGGCATATTGTTAAGTTCCTCTTTAGTAAATACAGATACAAAATATTTATTAAAAATACTACTCATCTCTTCATCACTATCTGTTATTTGACCTGTCTCAGTTTTTAATGGACCTATCCTTTCCCTAGTCTTAGTACGATATAACTGAAAAAACCCTTTAGGATTTGTCTTTGCTTGCCCTGCTATGCGAACTTCATAGTTTCTTTTTGCTTTCCTTATCTCTTTTTTAACATTTCTAACCAGTTGTACGAATTCCTGTTCTAAAGTGACCTCCCCATTTTTAATCCTTTTGTACCAAGCTCTCTTTTTACCTATAAGGTTCTTCAAATTCTTTGTTATCCACTTTGGGTCATTAGTATACGATCTATTCAATTTGTATGGTATACTACGTTCCTGTGCTTTGTTTAGAATATTCTTAAATAAGTTATATATTGAATCCACATCGAAATCCCCATTTAAGTCACCTATCGCTGGGTTCATGTCTCGCTCCAAGACCGGCCCACACCCCATACCCAAGCCTTGATACAGGGTTATACCCTTGATATAGGGTTTTGAAATGGTCAAAGGATTGGCAGATGCAGTTTAATGCTGATAAATGTAAAGTTCTGAGGTTAGGTAATGATGATAGAGTTACAAGATACGAGCTAGAAAGTGTTGAGATTGCGAAGTCGGATTGCGAAAGGGATCTGGGAGTTATGATTAGTAAGAATTTAAAACAAAAGGATCAATGCATAAATGTTCGTAATAAGGCAAATCTGACACTTTGATTTATTAATCGCAGCGTTAGTAACAAGACACCTGGTGTGGTTCTCAAGCTATATCTTGCTCTAATTAGGCCCCATTTAGATTATGCAGTTCAGTTTTGGTCGCCATATTATAGAATGGATATAAATTCACTTGAACGTGTCCAGCGTAGGATGACTAAGTTAATTCCCCAAATTAGAAATCTTTCGTATGAAGAAAGATTAACAAAGCTTAAGTTGCATTTACTGAAAAGGCGAAGAGTTAGGGGTGACATGATAGAGGTTTACAAGTGGGTGAATGGACATAACAAAGGGGTATTAATAGGGTATTAAAAGTATCAACACAAGACAGAACATGAAACAATGGGTATAAATTGGATAAGTTTAGATTTAGGAAAGACTTGGGTAAATACTGGTTCAGTAACAGGGTTGTTGATTTGTGGAACCAATTACCGCGTAACGTGCTGGAGGTGGGGTCCCTCGATTGTTTCAAGCGCGGGTTGGACAAGTATATGAGTGGGATTGGGTGGGTATAAATAGGAGCTGCCTCGTATGGGCCAATAGGCCTTCTGCAGTTGCCTTTGTTCTTATGTTCTTATGTTCTTATATTGGCATATTGTGTATATATAGCCATAGGATAGGTTAGGTTAGGTGTTTAGGTTCTGTTGGCGATTATTTGTATTTGTAGTACGTGGGTGAAGCATTTATTCAACCCGTCCTCGACTCAAGTCCATTACATCCAGCGGTCGACCCCACAGACGCATTCATAAATTTTAATATGCTGTTCATTCAAAACGGGAATTTTCTCATGTATAAATTAATATTATAATATATTAGCATATTGTGCATATATAGGCATAGGTTAGGTTAGGTGTTTAGGTTCTGTTGGCGATTATTTGTATTTGTAGTACGTGGGTGAAGCGTTTATAGCGTTGTGATTCGAACAAAATTCGTCAATGAAGCACTTGTTCCGGATATGTTCGAACGTCAACAGTTGTGAGTCGTGTGTAAACCGCTTTTCATTCATAAACAGGGGGTTTGGCGGGTGGATGGAATCACTTTTGGATCTTTGTTTGGAGGACGGGCTGAAATCTCCTAGGGCCCGAGTGAATGAAACGTTCATGTGAGTTTATACCCATTCCATAGTTCGGAGTTCAAAACTGAACCTCATACTTAAAATGGGGCGAATCAAAGCAAGTTAAAGCGTAAGTTAAAATTTTACGCATATTACTGCTGACGGTTCTAGTAATAATCGAAACTACGAAGTGCCACAACGTTCCAACACTGTTTAACACCTACTAACAAGTTGTAACAACCAATATAGCGAGTTGAAGCATCGTTCAAATACGTCATAAAAACGTTATACCAAGATGTAACAACTTTATTACGAGTTTGTTTTTTTTCTTTTTATTTTTAAAACAGAGCAAGTACAGAGTACAGTAACCATATAAACAGGAAAGCACAGAATAACAAAGAACACAGAATAACAACAACACAGATAACAAGTAACACTGATCAACACAAAAGTGAAAACAAAGAATAACATAAAACACATAAGAACACACACACACACACAAACAAAAGCAGCACCACCCAGACGGGGCGCGCCAAAAGCGTCAGTAATTACAAAAGCGCACAAGGAGCACAATAAACCAAGGGTAAATTATAAACAAGGAATACACATACAAAGAAACACATACAAAAATAACACAAACGCAAAACACATGCACCATGCGCCACACCACACAACAGCAGACAACACACGCACCATGCGCCACACCACACAACAGCAGACAACACACGCACCATGCGCCACACCACACAACAGCAGACAACACACGCACCATGCGCCACACCACACAACAGCAGACAACACACGCACCATGCGCCACACCACACAACAGCAGACAACACACGCACCATGCGCCACACCACACAACAGCAGACAACACACCACAGAATTGAGAACACAATAACAAACATGTTAATATAACACTGTAAATACAACATAGTAAGTAAATGCAGGAAAATAACAAAGGAATACAACAAAGCAATACACAGCACAGTACATAAAATAAAGGAAACAGAACACATTAGCATTACATAGTAAAATAACATAGTAAAAAATAAAGGAATCGGTATAGTACAAACCGACATTGGAACATATAACACAGTAAAATGACACAGATAACAGAACAAATTGTAAAAAAAAAGCATAAACACACAAACAAACAACACATGCCACCCATACGGGGCGTGCCAACAGGAACCATAATGAAAAGCACATAACACAAGGGAGCAAGACAAAATGACAATGAACACAAGCATACAAAAAACACACAACAATGGAACACATACGAAACAAACACAGCCACCCAGCACACAACCCCGACCCCCACAGACAGAGGACGGCCAGCCACCAAGCAGAAAAAACACCCAAGCACCGGACACATCAGGAGAGAGACAGACATGCCACGCAACACCACAACACACCCATACCCACCCACACACAAACAAAACCCTGCCACACAAGGTAACTAAGCAAACCCCAGCACACACAAAACCCCAAAGACAAGCAAACACAGACCCCCCCAAACCCCCACCCACCAGAGGGAACCGAACCAAAGGAACACGCACACACACACACACACAACCACACCCACAGGACCCCACCACCTACACCAACGCAGCACCCCGGACATACTCGACCGTGAACCAAGCATCAAAAACCCCTAGGAAAGGAGCGACGCAACCACCACATAATATAAGACAGACGGCCTTTCAAAAAGCCCAAAATCCTCCCCTCCCCATACCCCTCCATCCTACCAACCCATAAATAAAAAATATAGTCTGCTAACAACACCCCGAGCGTGTTACGCACCCTCCTGGAGCCCCAAGGGAACGAAAAAAACAAAAACCACAATAGGTCGACCTGCACCCCTGGACCACAAAAGGCTGCAATGACATCCCGCAACCACGCAACCAAACCCTGAACCCGCGCACAAAAATAAAAGACGTGCAACTGAGTCTCACGCCCCCCACAATGAACACAACTATCAGAGGCGACCAAACCCAACATAAAGAGCCTCGCATTCGTAGCCAAAGACTCATGCAAATATCGAAAAACCAACTCACGCGTCCGTGGCGCAATACACGGCCCACTCAACGCCTCCCACACATTCCCCCAGTCGAAACAAGGGTACAAACATTCGACCCTGGGAGGCACCCGAGAGGCAAGCGCCCCATACACCTCCCGACAACCAAAAGAGACAAACCCAGGAAATTGACAAAGTGCCCGAAGGATCAAAACCGCCCACGAATACACCGGAGGCGTATACAGGGCCACCTCACGGCAACGATCCAGATCAAGCAAAAAACTAAACCTCATAGAGCAGTAAAACAACCCCAAGGAGTTTAACCCACCCCCTAACACCAAACTCCTCCGAACCGACCCCCAAAACAAAGCCAACGCTTTCACATAGACATCAGGAATACTAATTCCACCTTCTGACACCTTAAGACATAACGTAGATCGACGAACCGGATGATACCGGCCACACCACACATAACGATACACCAAACCTTCCAGAGCGCGAGCCTTCCGCCGATCCAACGGAAAACACTGCGCAAGAAACCAGACCCGCGACAAAACCTTACAAGACACGACAATCGCCCGCTGGTAAATAGTCAGGGCCCGTTGCGACAACATCCCCACAGCTACGCTCACCCCCCGCGAAACTGCCTCCCAATTAAACTCCAAAGACTGCACATACAACCTGAACCACGTAATCCCCAGAACCCGAATGGACTGAACCACCGGAAACCACGAACCACTCCACACCAAACGAGAGGCCCAACCCCCCAACCCCAGAAGACAAGACTTTCCACGATTGACCAAAGCCCCTGTAACCAACTCAAACTGAAGCACCAAATCCTGAACAGCAGGCACAGAACCCTCAGAGGCAACAAACAAGACCGTGTCGTCTGCATAACCACATATCTTGAGGGACAAGCCATTCGACAAACACGGTGAGACAACCGAACGACAAGCACGCACTGTGCGAACAAAGGGCTCCTGAAACAGAATATAGAGAAGCATTGACAGAGGACACCCCTGTCAAACCAAACGCCGAATCGCGAAGGGAGCACTAAGGAACCCATTGACACACACCCTACTACTACAACCAGCATACAACATCCGTATCCAGCCCACAAACTGGGGCGGGAAACCAAACCTCTCCCGGACCCACAAAACAAACCCAATTGGCATGCGATCAAAAGCCTTGGACCAATCCAGGCTTATCATGGCCGCGGGAACACCAGACTCCTCCACATAGAGGAGCAAATCGCGGAAAAGGGAATTGCATTGCACCAACGACCTACCTGGAACGCCACAAAACAGACCCCAAGAGATCACCGACCCCACAACCGAGCGCAAACGTCCAGCCAACAACTTGGAAATAATCTTGTAATCCACATTTAGCAAAGTAATAGGCCGCCTATTTGCAAAAAAACGTAAGTCCCCCGGCTTCGGAAGAAGCCGCACAAGACCATCATTTTGCGAAACGGACAGAGACAAACTCCGAAGACAAAACCGAACCACCTCCAAAAAATCGGCACGAAGCACATCCCAAAACTCTACATAGAACTCCATCGGAAACCCATCCGACCCTGGAACCTTACCACGACGAAAGGACCACACAACCTCCCAAAGCTCCGAAGGGCTTACCTCCCGCACAAGACCCACACAATCCATACCCAACAACCCCGGTGCACAGTGTTGGAGGAAGGACTCCATCAACCCCTCATCCCCCGCAACCACCCCATACAAAGACTCCAATTCACCACGCACATGATGCAAAACCGCCCCCGTGTCCGACAAAACCGAACCGTCCGGCCGATGAAGACCCGCCAACAAAACAGAGGCACGCCCCACACGTTCCCTCCGCAATAAAAACTGCGAGAGCTTCTCACCACACAACCGTTCCTCCACCCAAGCCCGCACACGTACCCCCTCAGCCATCTACTCCCTCAGCCCACAAATGAGATCCTTACACACCGAGATCTCCCGAAACCTATCTAAATCCTGATTCAGCAACCCATACAGGCGAAATAACCGTGCCTGCAAGACTCTCAACAGACCAAACCTTCCCTGACGCCTCCCGCTTCGCCATCACCCGAAAAAACGACAGACATTCCACCTTAGCCCACTCCCACCACTCCAGGACCGATGGAAACGCCCCCTTCCGAGCGGCCAAAACAGCCCACCGGGCACGGAACTGGGCACACACAACAGGGCATTTCAGCAACCCTCAATTCAGTTTCCACCAGCCACGGCCAACCGGCACCTGGCTGCGAATCCCCACCTGCAACACCACCATGCAATGGTCCGAGAACCCCACGGGAACCGTCTGCAACGAAAAAACCGAACTACCCCCAGTAGGCACGTAAAAACGATCAAGGCGAGAGCAAGCCCCACGCGAGAGAAAAGTGTACTCCAAAGGACCTCCTTGCAAAACGGCCGCATCCCGAAACCCGCAACTCTTCAAGGTAGCAGTCAAAGCCAGCGAGATATTCGCTGGACGAAGACTGTTGCTATCCTGCGGCGACGTAATACAATTAAAATCCCCCCCCCCCCCCAATATCATCCCCCTCGTATCGTGCCGCAAAAAATGCAGCACATCACGGGAAAAGAAAACCTCCCGGTTCTGCCTCTGCGCCGCCCCAGATGGTGCGTACACATACAAGAGAGAGACCTCAGACCCCAAAAAGGAGACCCGAACTAACAGCACCCGACCACCCTCGTCCATCTCCGTGTGAAGCACGGAAATCGGGGCCCGCTTAGAAAGCAGGATCAACGTACCTCCACGCAAGCCACGCGAAGGGTTTAACACCACCGTAAACTCCTCAGCCAACACATGTAACAACCCCACTTCCTGCACATTGTACTCCTGCACAAAAGCCACATCCACCCTCCACTCACGCAGCATCGACACCAGGCCCAATTACACAGCCACAGAACGCAAACCATTCACATTCAGCGAAGCACATGTTAATTTAGGATCCATTGGGAAAAGAGAAACCCTATCTAACCACAAAACCGGCAGACCGGTCCGGCCAACACCCCGTGTATGGAAGCAGTAGCAGCCGCCACCGGGTTCCCAGGCGACGGAGACGCACTCCCCAAAGGTGGGAAGGGGGGGGGGGGGGTAGGCCAGAGTCCTTCCGGAACTTCATCACAAGGCCGTGATCATCACTGCCACAGTCCCCCGGATCCACCACCGTCCACTCAGGGCTCCATACCCCAGAGGACCCACATACGAGATCACCAGGAGGGTCCAAAACACACCCTCCACCGCCGGGCACCAACGGGTCTACTACAGACACCGCCATACCCTCACCATCACCGACACTCGCATCAGGCTCTACCCTCCGCACAAAAGGCCCTCGGTCCCCGGAGCGACCACTCCTGTTCGTCTTCCGGCGCTTTGTCTGAGAGCCAGGTTGACCCTGGACAGCAGTGGTGGAAGGACGACGAGAGGGGCGACCCCCTACCAAGAACTCATCTGCCTCCAAGGGTTCCACACTAAGGGCAGAGGCACATACCAATCCAGGCGCACCAGAATCTGGCGCGACATCCTCCACCGGCGACAAAACAGGGCCACGCCCCACCGAAGCGTCAACATCGATGGCTATGGCAACCGGAGGCGGATGCACCTCCACATGCGTGACCACCGCACTACCACCCACACCAGGGGGTCCACAGACATCGGACCCGGCACGTCAGCACCAGTGGGGCGCACCGCACCCACAACGCCATCATCACCAGTAGGTGCAGAGGGAGGGTTCAACCCGGCAGGACCATCCCCCAGGTCCACAAGGCCATATAGAGGCGGAAAATCCTCTTCTCGGAAGACACTGACCAACCGGACGGTGCCATTACAGCAACCAGCAGGCTGGTGTCCAGCCATACCGCACCGAAATCATGTGCGCTCCTGTCCCGCATAAAAGCACTGCACCTTGAACCCCAGCAGCACCATCGACGACGGGATTGCCTTCCTCAGCTTCATGGTAATCGTGCGGATACCCATCAGGACGCCACGAAGACGGCCAGACTTCAGCACATTCCCCCGACAGGCGAGAACACTCCCATATCCTCCTAAGAACCGGCAGAGCAGGCTCTCTGGGAACTCAAACGGCAGCCCCCGCACCACCACAAATGTCACTGGAACACACAAGTCCGTTACAGAACCGTACCCGCCGCGCCAGGCAAAGGTACAGTACGCCCATCATTCTTGTCGACCACATCCCGGTACACCACAGCGTCAGTCAGCTTAACCAAGGCCCGATGTTCCCCAGCCAGCTGCACACCACACACATCTGCAGGGTTGAGACCCAGCACATCCAGGAGAGCAACCTCCAACAATGAGTAGTTCACCTGACCAGAGAAGGCCAGCTCAACCGTATCCACACGCTTTATAGGCGGCATGGGCAACGCCATCCCGCCGGCCCACCAGGCCAGAGGCCACAAAAAACACCACCAGCTGTGTGCATGCCAAACGTCCAGGCAAGACTGAGGAGCGAATGTAAACAGAACCGCTCCGCACGACTGCCAAACAGCCAATCTCCCCGCCAAATTCCCTGTTTATGAATGAAAAACAGTTTACACATGACTCACAACTGATTTTGTTCGAACACTTCCGGAACAAGTGCTTCATTGACGAATAATTTTGTTCGAACCACTACGCTGTAAATGCTTCACCCACGTGCTAGAAATAGAAATAATCACCAACAGAACCTAAACACCTAACCTATGCCTATATATGCACAATATACTAATATATTATAATAATAAGTTATATATGAGAAAATTAATGTTTTGAATGAACAGCATATTAAAATTTATGAATGCGTCTGTGGGGTCGACTGCTGGATGTAATGGACTTGAGTCGAGGACGGGTTAGTTAGAGGACTGGCTGTGCACTGTTGGTCAGAGGTTTAAATCTCCTAGGGCCCGAGTGAATGAAACGTTCATGTGAGTTTATACCCATTCCATAGTTCGGGGTTCAAAACTGAACCTCATACTTAAAATGGGGCGAATCAAAGCAAGTTAAAGCGTAAGTTAAAATTTTACGCATATTACTGCTGACGGTTCTAGTAATAATCGAAACTACGAAGTGCCACAACGTTCCAACACTGTTTAACACCTACTAACAAGTTGTAACAACCAATATAGCGAGTTGAAGCATCGTTCAAATACGTCATAAAAACGTTATACCAAGATGTAACAACTTTATTACAAGTTGTAACAAGGGAAACATTGGGACCGTTACGTTGTGTGTTTGCAGGGATAAACTTTAATAATCTTTCATCCTTAAGCCATACATTTATATATCAATTGTTTGGCTTAAAATCACTAAGATGTCTCCGAGATCTCTCTCATTCAGACCTGGGAGTCAACATCCTCCAGCTGATGTCCGGAACAGTATTATTGTTACCTATACTGAGAACTGTATATGTCTCAGTATATAACACCTTATGCCAAACTTGCATCCATTTTGAAAGCCTGTCTAGAGCACCTAGATTTCCATAGATTTAGATTTTGCCTGTCTAGATTTCCCGCCCTATTTTTTAGTCACCTGCAGGTTTGCACATGTTCGTGTTAAATCCTGTGTCTAAATCGCTTCTATGTATGGTAAACATGACCACAAATAGAGCCCCGGGACACCACTAACAAGAGTCTCCCACTCTCATTTAACTCCATTGATGCTAACTCTGGTTTTTGTTTAAACTATCAAGTTGTAATCCAACTTCAGATGACCTCCTCACCCCTTCCCCCACAATTCCAGGAACGTTTAACTTTTAATGTGTATCTTTCCAAGGCACAGTAACAAAGGCTTTGCTAATTCAACGTACAGAATTTAGCACTCATTCTGCTGCATGAAGTATACTGAACATGATGAACTAAATTAATTTATGTGGGGCTGTAAATAGAACATTGTTGCGAGTCCTTAATTACTCAATGTTATCAACACTCCACACTCCGGTAATATTGATTTATTAAATATTTATTTAAATACTAGCAGTACCTGGCCACGTGTTGCTGTGGCTCAGCAACGCATGTGCGTTGCTGAGCTTTTCAATTCAATGTTTCTGATTTAAGAAATCAGAAACATTGTAATGGAATTGTAACATATCTAGTATAGAATGTGTGTTGCTCTTACATGCAATATATGGCACTGTTTTTCATGAAAAGCATAGTTTATCCGGTCACAGGTGTGGCATCTATACTTGTACTTACGAAATGAAAAGTATGGTAAACAACACAGCTCAATTCCAACGCAATGTCACACATGTGTTGTGTGACAATATATAACACAACACATAATTCACTTAAAAAAATAAAATAAATTGAAATCTACGAAAATAAAACATATCAATGCAATCGGAAACAGTGAAATGGAATTCTTGACATATTTAGTATAGTGTGCGTGTTGCTATAATGAGCAACAGATGGCGCTGTTTTTCAAAAACGCATGTTTTTACTTGTCACATGATAAACTAAATTTATTTATGTGGGGCTGTAAATAAAACATTGTTGCGAGTCCTTAATTACTCAATGTTATCAACACTCCACACTCCGGTAATATTGATTTATTAAATATTTATTGCCAGTGGTGGCATCTACATAGTAGGTATATAAAAAGACGCGCCTATTTGAATGCAACGTTGTGTAAAAATTTCAAAGCAGTTGGTGAAGAACTTTCAGATTTTACAGCGTATGTTGATCTTACCTCCAACAGATGGCGCTGTTTTTCCAAAAAGCATGTTTTTGCTGTCACAGGTGAGGCATGAATATAGTAGATAATAAAAAGACGCGCCTATTCGAATGCAACGTTGTGTCAAAATTTCAAAGCAATCGGTAAAAAGGTTTCGAAGATTTTCCTCACATGAAAAACACAGTTTTTCAGAAAAAGCATGTTTTTTTTTACCGTCACAGATGTGACATCTATATAGCATGTATATAAAAACCTGCTCGGATGCGAATGGAACGTTGTGTGAAAATTTCAAAGCAATCGGTGAAGAACTTTCGGATATTAGCGATTTTGAACAAACAATTATTTCCATTTATATAGATTGATTTTTATATAAAAAAATTATTATTAAATATTTATTGAATAAAGTATTTATTTAATATTAAATATTTATTGAGTAAAGTATTTATTTAATATTAAATATTAATTAAATATTTATTAAATATTAAATATTTATTAAATATTAAATATTTATTAAATATTAAATATTTATTAAATATTAAATAGTTATTAAAGATTTAATATTGATTTAAATATTGATTTAGATAAAATATTTAATATCATTCAATATTGATTTAACTGTTGATTTTTAAATAAGATATAAATAAAATAAATATTGAATTTTAAATTATATATAAAGAAAATAAATATTGGTTTTAAATCAAATATAAATTAAATAAATATTAGATTTTAAATATTGATGTTGCTCGGCAATATTGATTTATTACATATGCAATTCAAGGGCTCTCTAAGACCTTTGTCACATTCTTTAAGCACCGTGGCAAGCACCTGGCCTGGCCTTGTGGTTAGATTTTTTTCTTTTAAATTGTTTATATGTGTAACAACTTGCTCCGTGATAACGACTAAAGCAGTTATTGTGTTCTCTCCACCACCTACATGGGTGTGTTCAGCTGCTGGTATAACGTTAAGTTTTTATATGGTGAACTGTTAGGTCAGAGATACTGCAGTTATCCCCAGCTGATGGACTGCCAGCGTAAGACAAAAAAACTGAATTTAAGTCACTGTGATTAAGGGGAAACAAGAATAAAGTAAACGAGCAGAAGTTAGAACAAAAGTTAATTTATATAGTTAGTTAATTAAATAAAAAAACAAAAGTAACTTTAACTCTGGATAGAACTGGCTTTTTCAAGTAATATAAAATGACATTTGAAATAAAATAAAATTATAAAATCAGTAGGAGCCATAAGAAGGATTCAAACCCGCTCACTTGGTACTCCCAAGCTAGCGAGCTAGACAACTACGCCACGATATGGTAAAAAAAAATGTGCAAACTGGGATTCCACTGAACCCTCTAGGAAACCTGAGGCTTACAACTGAATCCCAATCAGCTTTTTAAGCATGACCCCCCATGCTCTCTTGCCAATGTAAGGTTGTGAGCCTAAGGAATCTTAGGGGGTTCAGTGGAATCCCAGGTTGCATTTCTTTTACCATGTCGTGGCTTGGTGGTCTAGCGTGCTAGTTCCGGAGTACCTAGTAAGCGGGTTCAAATCCTTATAATGACTCCGACTGATTTTATCATGAACATATCACACTAATGTGAGCTTTTTGCGCATCAAATAAAATCTTTACACAAATGACAACTCACTTGACTCATACTCTAAAATAACAAAGTGCAAATAGAAATATATATACTACAAATCAATATTTCCCAGACACCCCCCCTCCCCGCTCAGCTCGTTGTCGCCGTGTGGGGGCTTCGTGGGCGGCTGCTGGAGTGTGATGCTCCTTAGGACAGTCCTCTGTCCTTTTCTAGCCTTGTGCTCCTGCTGCCGTCCTCTCCAATTCTGCTGGGCACCTTTTCCTTTTCCTTCTGTTTCGTTTTTCTCCCCCCTCTTCTCCTATCTGCTTGCCGTTTCCTGCCGACCTTTTGCTCGTTCTGGTTCTTCCATGGACTTCTTCTATTTTGACGCCCGGGTGCTTGAGGAGGCATACTCATGCACCCGTAGAACTGCAGTACCCGACGTCGAGAGCGAGGGGAACCTTTTATTGTCAATCCCCACTTCGTCACTGAACCCGATCTCGACGGACTGTCGGTTTCTTAAGGTGGCGTTTGTGGGGCGTATTCTCACGACGCACCCCTAGGAGGCCCCGACAAGATCGGCGATAGCTTCTTGTTGGGTGTCCTGCCTCTAATTGTGGCTCCATGGTGGGTGTGGGGGCACATTCGTGAGTGAATTCTTAATTTCGTCAAGATGATAACCCCTGTTTCGGCTGCTTCTGGCTTACCTTTTCAGGCTCGTGGGGTGGGCGACCAAGCCCCCGAGTCGGTCCGTATTGGAAGACCGGGCTCTGTAGCCTCCGCTGCATTGGGCCCCGACCTTGCTCCTCCTTTGGCCTCTCTGACTCCTTCCCCTGGCTCCCCTCCCTCCTCTGTGGTTGGGTCGAGCCCCAAGCCCCCAGTGGTGACTACCTCGTCCCCTGGCGCGGCTCCTTCTCTAGTTGTAACTACTGCGCCTTTTAACCCCTCTCTCTCTGGGGGTTCTCACCGCCGTCCTCGTCACGGCCGGCCTCGCTCGATTCCTTCCAGTTCTGCTACCTATCAAGCCTTGTTTGGTCCCGCTTCGTGGGCCAAATATTTTGATCTCCTCCCTCTTGATTCTGCGCCTCCTGACGATTTCTCCCTTCATCGACATCTCATTGATTCCGTGGATGCCTCCATTACTTTCCACCCCACTCGTCTCGGTACACGTGTCGTTGCTGCTCCTTCTCAGGATGCTGCTTCCCGCTTGGCTGCCTTATCCTGCCTTGGCGAGACCCCCGTTCGGGTCTCGAAGAACGCTCAATTGAATGCCAGTGTTGGCACTATTTTGCTCCCGCCCCATGTTGCAACCGGTGTTCGGGACCTGCGCGACTGCCACGACGATATTCGCCATATCCTCGCTGCCCAGGGCCATTCTATTCTCCAGGTGGACACGTTTACTCGTCCCCCTCGTGGTAGTCGCCGTCAACCCCTCCGGGTTGTGAAGATTACCTTTGATGGTAGAACCCTTCCACCCTCTGTCATTCTTGCTGGTGCCAGGTGCTCTGTCCAGGAGTACATTCCTTCTCCTCGGCTCTGCAACAAGTGCTGGAGGTTTGGGCATGGTGCCCTCCGCTGCTCCGGGACTGTCTCTCTCTGTCCTTTGTGTGGTGGCGAGGGTCACTCTAAGTCGGAGTGCACTTCTCCCCAGGCTCGTTGCCTCAACTGCGGTGAGGCCCATCCTACCTTCTCCCGTGCGTGTGTCCATTACAAGCTTGAGGCAGCCGTCCTCAACCTGAAGCACCGGGAGCGTTTATCTTTTCCTGAGGCGAGGCGCCAGGTTCGCCGGCTCCCGCCTTATGCTAATATCTCTTATGCTCGCGTGTTGCGCTCTTCCTCTCCTCGTCCTTCCCGCCTTCCTCAGCCTCACAACCGTTTCCGGGCCTTGGACCCTGATGCGCCCACTGCCCCCTCCTCTGTTCCTTTGGGTTCTCTCCCGAAGGATCCTCCTCCTGGTCCTCTGTCTGGGGTTCCCCTTCCTTCTACCCGGTCTGTCGTGTCTTCTGTGTCTTCTTCCTCGTCCCCCTCCGATCCTCCTTCCCATCCTCTTCCTCCATCTATTGGCTCTCCCCACCGCCTGTCGGTGCGGGCGGATGTCCATCGCTCTCCTAACGGCCGTCGTGTGTGCTCTCGTTCGGCTTCTCCTGTTGAGACACTGGAATCCGTTGCCCGGTACGTAGTTGCTGGGACACCGGTCTTTTTAAGTCAGAAGCGTAAGCCTGGCTCCTCTCCTTCCTCTTCCCCGGCGGGTAAGAAGGCTTCGCTTTCTTCCTCAGCTCCTCCTTCTGGCTCTGTTGCTCCTTCCCCTCCTGTTTCAGTGCTTGCGCCCCCTGTTCCTGCTATGGAGGTTTCTTTGGCCCCTGCTTCCCTTTCGGTTGCTGCTCTTGCTGGGGTGCGCTCCCCTCTTTCTACTCCCCCTCCTCCTGCTGCTGTCCTTGACGGCTCCTCTCCGTTGTCTCCTCCTCTTCCTCCTCCTCCTCCAGACCCTGCCCGCCCACCTCTGCTCTGTTCTCCCGTTTCCTTCCCTCCGTCTTTGCTCAGTTTACCCATGCCCCCTAACCCTGACTTTGCTGACCCTGATCCCGACCCTGATATTCTTTAACGTGCTCTGTTGGTCTTTCGCCTTTGTTTCTTCCTTGTTCTCTGTTTTTGTCCTTTCTCTTCTCGTCGTTGTCCATTCTTCAATGGAACGTTCGAGGTTATTACGCCAATTTCCTCGAACTCCAACTTCTGATTTCGCGGTTTTCGCCCCTTTGTGTCTGTCTCCAGGAGCCAATGCTTGGTGCTCGTCCTGGTCGTTTTCGTGGCTATTCCTTTCTCTTCCCCCCCCCCCCCAGCCATTGCTGGGGCTTCTAATTCTTCTGCTCTTTTGATTCGGGCTGATGTTCCCTTTGTTCCTTTACTTTTTCCTTCGCCTCTCCATTGTTCTGCTGCTCGTATCTTTGTGGGGAAATGGTACACAGTTTGTTCCATTTATCTCCCCCCGAGTGTCCCGCTCTCTCTTCCTGATTTGAAACACCTCCTGGACTCCTTGCCGGAGCCTGTGCTCCTGCTGGGTGACTTCAATTGTCGTCATTCTCTTTGGGGTGACGTTCTGACGAATACCCGGGGTCGCCTCCTTGAGCCGTTTCTCCTCTCTTCTTCCCTGTCTCTTCTGAATTCTGGTGAGCCCACTCATTTGGACTCTCGGACTCGCACCCTTTCTTGTCTTGATCTTTCTCTCTGCTCTTCTTCTCTTTACTTAGATTTCACGTGGCAGGTTCTTGATGACCTCCATGGAAGTGATCATTTCCCCATCCTTGTTTCCTTTTTCTCTTTTCGCCCTTCCCTCTCTTTCCCTAGGTGGCAGTTTGCTAAGGCAGACTGGACCCTATTTACCCTCAGTGCTGCTCTCCCTGACCTCTCCCTTCTGCCTCTCTCTCGCGCTCTCCTCCTTTTTCATGACACTGTCTTCAACGCTGCCCTCCGCTCTATTCCTCGCTCTTCCTCTCAGGGTCCACGGAAGTGCGTTCCCTGGTGGAATGCGGACTGTGCTCGGGCTGTCCGCTGTAAGCGTGCAGCCTGGAAGAGGCACCGCCGTAGGCAGACAACCGATTCTTTTCTTTTCTTTCGGAAAGCGAGTGCGGTGGCCCGTAGGGCCATCCGTACGGCTAAACGTGAATGTTGGGCATCCTATGTCTCAACAATTACGTCCGAGACCCCTCTGGCCCAGATCTGGAAGCGTATCCGCAAGATAGCGGGTAAGTTCGTTCCCGATATTTCACCGGTCCTTCACCTCCATGATACTCTTGTGGCGGACCCGTTGCAGGTCGCTTCCGAACTGGGTTCCCATTTTTCTTCTGTTAGCTCTGGTCTTCATCTTCCCCAATCTTTCCTTCTTCGTAAACCTGTCCTTGAGTCTCGTCCTTTAGATTTCTGCACTCATCTTCAGCTTCCCTATAATGATCCCTTCTCTCTCTCTGAACTTCGTTCTGCCCTGGCCCTCTGCGGTTCTACGGCGGCGGGCTCCGATGGTATTCATTATGAGATGCTTCGCCATCTCCCTCCGAGCACGTCTCAGTATTTACTGAGTCTGTATAATCGGATCTGGGAGTCGTCGTCAGTCCCTGAGGACTGGCTCGATGCCGTTGTCCTCCCTGTTCGCAAACCGGGGTCTCTGGGTACTTCCCCTAAGGACTTTCGCCCTATTGCTCTCACAAGTTGTGTCTGCAAACTCTTTGAACGTATGGTTAACGTTCGTCTGATGTGGTTCCTGGAACACCATCACCTCCTCTCCCCTTCTCAATTTGGTTTCCGCAAGTGCCGCAGCACGACAGATGTCCTGGTGAACTTGGAGGTCTATATTCGTACTGCTTTTGCTGCGAAGACCTCCGTTGTTGCCGTCCTTTTTGACCTAGAAAAGGCTTACGACACCACTTGGCGTTATCATATCCTATCTCAACTTCATTCTTTTGGCCTTCGTGGTCATCTCCCTCTCTTTCTCCGCAGCTTCCTCTCTCGTCGTTCCTTTCGGGTGCGCCTTGGTACCGCTCTCTCTCCCTCTTTTCAGCAATACGAAGGTGTGCCCCAGGGTAGTGTTCTGAGCACTACTCTTTTTCTTGTTGCCCTCAATGGTCTTCTTTCCTCTCTTCCTTCTGGTGTCTTCTCCGCTCTCTATGTCGATGATCTTACCCTTTGTTGTCAGGGTGATGATTCGCCTCTCCTTCAACGCCGGCTTCAACTTGCAATTGATGCCGTGTCGTCTTGGGCCACAGGTCATGGCTTCAAGTTCTCTACTTCTAAGACTTGTGCCATGACTTTTACGCGGAAACGGGTTGTTCTTCGTCCCTCTTTGTCACTTTATGGTCATCCCCTTGAATACAAAGATTCCGCGAAGCTTTTGGGGTTATTCCTTGACACTCGTTTGTCTTGGTCTCCCCATATCTCTTACCTCCGTGTTGAGTGCTCTAAGGCCCTTACCCTCCTTCGGGTCTTGTCCCATACTTCTTGGGGGGCAGATAGGCGCGCACTCCTTGCTTTACATTCCTCTCTCGTCCTGTCTAAGCTCGATTATGGTTGCCCTGCTTACTCGTCTGCTTCTCCTTCTACTCTTCGCCGTCTTGATGCTTTGCACCATACTGGGTTGCGCCTCAGTTCTGGTGCCTTTCGTTCGACTCCCATCCTTAGCTTGTATGTTGACACTGGCTTCCTGTCTCTCCAGGACCGCCGTGATCGCTACTGTCTTCGCTATCTTGCGCGGTCCTTGCAACATCCTTCCTCTCGCCTCTGTCGTGCTTTAACTTTTACCCCTCCTGCGGTTCCTGTTCCTCTTCACCACCTCCCTCTTTCTGTCCGGTTATCTCGCCTACAGGATTCTCTCTCCGTTCGTATTTCTGATGTTTCTCCTCGTGTTGTTCCTTCTTTGCCCCCGTGGAGGGTCCCTCTTCCGCGGTTTTGTACTTCCTTGACCCGTATCACTAAAGCTTTTACCCCTCCTACGGTTCTAAAACGCCTTTTCCTCGAGCACTTTTCTTCTCACTCCCGCTCCGTTTCTGTCTTCACCGATGGGTCTAAGTCAGCGGACGGTGTTGGCTACTCTGTTGTTTTTCCTGATCGCACTTATATGTGTCGCTTGCCTCCGGAGACTAGCATCTTTACAGCAGAACTTTATGCTATTCTCTATGCTCTTCGTCTCCTGCTTTCTCGTTGTCAGTCTTCCTTTGTGGTTGTTGTTGACTCTCGTAGTGCCCTCATGGCTCTCGGGTCCTTTAATCCGGTTCATCCAGTAGTTGTCGAGATCCAGCATTGGCTGTTTCTCGTTCACAGTAAATTTAAGTCGGTTGAGTTTTGTTGGGTTCCCAGCCATATTGGTGTGTCTTTAAATGAGCGTGCGGATGCTGCCGCTAAGGAAGCTGTCCGCTCTTGTCCCATCTCTCGTAAAGGCATTCCGTATTCCGACTTTTACCCAGTTATCCATTCCTCAGTTCTTACCCGTTGGCAGGCTTCTTGGTTGTCTGTTACTGGTAACAAGCTACGTACTCTTAAATGTTGTGTTTCCTCGTGGCCGTCCTCCTTCCACCGTAACCGGCGGTGGGAAACAGCTCTGGCGAGGTTGCGTATTGGCCATACTCGCTTAACCCATGGTCACTTGATGGAGCGCCGCCCTGCTCCTTATTGTCCTAGTTGCATTGTCCCTCTTACGGTCGTGCATGTCCTTCTTGAATGTCCTGACTTCCAGGACGAGCGTGTGTCTTGCTTTCCGACCGCCCCTCGCGGTCACCTGTCCCTCGATAGAATGCTTGGTGACTCGGATACTTTTGATATCGTTCGCCTTATGCGTTTTTGTTCTCGTATTGGCATCCTTGGTGATATTTAGCGCCCTCTGATTATTTTGCATATTTGATGGTGCTACATAGCCTTCCCGGTTTGGTGCCTTCTTTTGATAATTACTTACTTACTTACTTCCCAGACACCACACTTCTTGTCAACCTGCCAGAGCAGTTTACCATGATCGGTATAAGTCTTATACTGACGAGAGTCCAAAGTCGACTGAACCGGGAGGCTCATCTCCACATGCCGTCACCTCTCTTGCTACCCAGAAGTGCCGGTGGCGGGACCACAAACTAGTTGACCCGGTGGTTACATAGTACATCATAGCACAGTAAGTAAATGAAAACCACAAACCAATAAATACAATAATCCATAGAGTAACACAAAAGTATATAGCATTATGAGACATAATATGCAAGAGTTAACATACAGTTGAGGAAAGACTGCTAGGGAAAGCCAGTACCCGAATGTGGAAGGTTAATTTGTGACACAATGTAGATACACAGTAATATTGATTACTTTATTACTCTATTTAAAACATTACTCATTTCTTTGTCAGTTGTCTAACCTTATTTAGATTTCAATTACTCTGTCTTCTCTCTAATCTTTGTTAAATATATGAAAAAAAAACTTTGGAACTTGTCTTTGCCTGACTGTTTTATATATTGCATTGTTTTGCTTTATTTCCTAATTTAATTTTACAATTTCTAACTAGTTTGAGAGGTTTGTGTTTGTGACTGACTTCCCTATTCATAATCCTTTTTTACATGGCATTCTTTTTCTATAAAGTTCTTTGGTCTAATGGTTATCTATTTGGAGTCATTGTTATTCAACCTAATTAATTTATAGAGTATGCACGTTCTGTAATTTACTGAGAATGTCTTAAATCATAATTATAATCGTCCTTGTAAACTGCAAGAGGTTCTTGTCACGTTCCAAGAAGAACTTCCCATCTCTCATAGTAAGATGTGCAGACCTATCCTTCAAAAGAAACGCTTTAATCCATCAAAATGCTTTTAAGGAAATTTTGCACCTTTAAAGAGCTTTCTCGTACAGAACTATGCCATGATATGTTAAATCTGATTTCTTTGTGATCACGGTTCCTAACTCACTCTCTATTCCAATGTTATTTATTTGCATCCAATGTTATGTATTTGTCCAAGATCCTCTAGATATTTCAACACATTTGCTTTGCATACAATCTGAAATTGTTCATGGCCTTTAAAACTCCTATATTTAGACTATTATTATTTTATTCTAGCCAAATAGCTCCAATGTGTGGTTTCCCATCTTCTTGACACTAATTTTGTATCTACTTTGACACATATTACTACTCCTCCTCCTCGTGTAATCTGTTTGTGTGAAATAGTTTGTATCTCTTCATGTGATATTCAGCTAACAGTTCCCCGTTTGCTACATTCCTCCACGTTTGGGTTAGTGCAATAATATTTGGTATTTCAGTGAGCACATGATCACTAAAATCGTCCATTTTGTTGCGTAATACTCGTACTGTTTGTGTAGTACACATTCATAACATAATGATGATGACTGTCTCAATCCCGTACACTACTAGCCAAACTTTATTTCATTCCGCTTACAAATTGATCTTTCCATATTTGTGGCCTGTTTCTAGAGTTCTTGTGCAGCATTCTTATTGTTCACACCCATAACTCTGGAGTTGATAAGTTTAAAGTCTTACTAGTTACCCATTCTAAAGAGTCTGCTAAGAACGCCACCTCATCCCTAGATAAGTGCACCCAGTACCTCATGTACATCACGTTCTGGACAATGAGCGACTCTTAGTTATTGATGAATGGTATTTCACAACTAAAAAATGCTTTTCAAGTTACATTTAATTCCTATTGCACTTCACAACAACTCGTCACCAACACAGAACCTCAGCACGCCTTCAGGTTCTTGTTAAACCCCTTCCTTTGTACTGATCATATTTGGTGCTATCTTGAATGTATTACTAATTGCTGATACTATTATTATTGTCGCTAGATAGATAGAGTAGATAGAGCTATGAGGTTTCTCGAACCAGTGATGATGGTTAAGTGGCTGCGGATAATCTAGATCGCTGGTTCGAGTCTCCTCATTGTTCCAATTTATTTTCTCATTGATCACGTGAGTGTGATTTCTTTATGAATATGGCTACTGCTGTTTACATTAAAATTACTGTTGCTATTACTACTACTGCTATGCTCAAAGAAATCATCTTATCGTGATGAATCAATTACAAAATCAATAGGAGCCGTAATGAGGATTCGAACCAATGTTCTGGGTACTCCCTTCTTCTTGAGAAAAGGTGCAGTTTGCATGAAGGGTTTACCCTCGCGATGACTGCAGCAGGACAGATGAAGAGAGACACGTTGACGTTGAGGAGGAGAAGAAAGTCAAAAGCGTTAGATGTGTCGGCTCGTAGAGAGAGGAGGAGCGACGAAAACAGAGGCGGACGTTAGAGGGAGACACCCCACACCGTGGGGCGGGGCGTCGAGAGCACAGCAGCAGCTGATCCACACACGGCGTAGCGGTGCACGCAAGACGTTAACTAATACTTCTCCGGGAACTTGTATTTCGGAAAGCGCAAGCAGTATGCTTCCCATATCACCAACAGGTCAGAGGGCAGCCGGCCACCAGGCGGTGCCCTCGGCTGAGACATCTTATCCGGCACCCTATAAACAAACTCCTTCACTGTCGATACCCAGACAGTGGACGAGCACCACAGGATCGGAAGCACCCGGGCATCCCGATAAGGGCCCAACACCGGACGCTCACAGGGCACGACCCCAGCAGTTGGAATGAGACTTCCCCCAGCCCGGGGCAACGAAGGAGGGGGAACCGTAGGGGATGCAGGTGCAGCATCGACCGCATCACAGGGTACAGGAGCCGAGGCCCCCCCAGCGCACATCTTTCCACAACACCACGACGAGGTCCCGATCATCAGGGGCAACCCCCCACTGCTGGGATCCAACAGCAGGAGACGCAGGAGGGGGGGCACAGGCAGCAACTTCAGAGCCCTGCACAGCACCATCATCCACGGCAGGGGACGCCAGCTGAGCACCATACTCCCCAACCTCCTCCCAAGGCACACGAAGGGGAGACACACTCCGAGCCCGCCGCGAACGCTTCGAGACAGGCCGCACCACACCACGCCCAGCAGGCCCCTCTGCAGGCACGGCCACCATCTTCACATCCACACAGGCCACTCCCGCACCGTCCGAAGAGTCCACAGAGGCCACATCATCCAGGGAAACAGCCTCAGAACACCGACGCGCACTCTTCTGCAAAGGGATGGAAAGAGCAGAACTACAGTCGCCAACACACACAGGCACGGCAGGCACCTCCCCCTGCAAAACAGCAGAAACAGCGTCCTCGGGAGACGGTACCACATCCACAGGCAGGGGTGAGACATGAACCTCCACCGGGACATCCCACACTACACGCAGTGCAGGCGACGGCCCGACACCCACACACACCGGCTCAACAACCCCAGGGGCCACAGCAGTCACCAAGCGTGTCGGACAGGCTGTAGAACTCGCTTCAACAGGCGGAGCAGCAGACAGGCAATCACGCACCTCAGGCACAGCACCCACTCCGTCCTCAGAACCGTCCGAATGCAACAGGGGCCGAAAATCCTCCGCACGAAAAACATGCACCCTACCAGTCGCTCCCACGTCGCCTGCTGCAGCCAGATGACCCTTGTGACCACACCGATAACAAGTGTGCGGTTGACCTCGATACTGGCAGCGGAGTGTGTAACCCAACACGGACATCGACGACGGTACACTACACTTCAGCGACATCGTCAGGGTGCGGGAGCTGTCAAGCATACCAACACAGTGCCCGACAACGACCGTGTTCCAACGAATACTTAACAGTGTCCCAAATCGTTCAAAACAGGAGGTCAAGAAGTCGTCCTGAAATTCGAAGGGGGCACCATGCACCGCCACAGACGTCAATGTGACACTAAGTTCACCACCTTAACAGAACCAGCAGTAGCAGGGAGAGAGTAAACACGCCCCTCACACCGTTCGAGAAACACCTGAAAGGCAGCCTGGAGGCGGAACTTGACCACAGCACGGTTGCCCTGAAGCAGCTGGATGCCCACTAGGTCCGACAGCTGCACATGGAGCACGTCCACTAGGGCGACACCAACCAACGAATGGTCCACCGACATCAAAAATGCCAGACCAGCCGACAATGTCCTCTTCACTGGAGGGGGAGAAGTCCCCATGGCTAAGCAAACGTCACCCTGTCAGTGGCAAATCACCACCAGCAGGGCAAACCAGCAATCACCCAACATGAACACGAGCCAGGAGCAGAGAGACCTCAGGAACGTCCGACCCGGCCGGTGGTCACCACGCAACTCTGGGTACTCCCAAGCAAATGTCTTAGACCATATCTTGGTGTAGTGGTCTAAGGCGTGTGCTTGGAAGAAACCAGAGCATATGTTTGAATCTGCCTCACGACTGCTACTGATTTACTCCCAATTATTATTGTCATTACTGTGTCTTATGCCGTTACTATTCTGCTGTTACTTAATTACAGCATAATACTTAAATATAGCAGAGTTATTACTCGTACTGCTGTCATTACTAATTTATTGGTAGAGCATTTCGAATACCACAAATCAAAGTAAAATATATATATGATCAATGTCTAACAAAATCTACATTGGTTCACACTGTTCTATCCCCTGCGAAGCCCAGCCAGAAATTAACGATTTTAAAAGTTGTTAAGAATATATGTGCTGATTCAGATTCTGGAAAAACATCAACCATTTCTTAGTCATTCTAACAAACGTGACCTAACATAGGCCTGCCCTTCCTTTTATCTTTCTTTCTCTTTCTCTTGTTTCTCTAACGATCCCTTTCTTATTCCTATTATTACACCCTTTATTACACCTTACCTTCCGAACCTTTTGCCTTGCTCTTTTCTTCCTCTAAGATTTCCATCTCCTCACCTCTCTTTCTTGCCTATTTATTGCCTTTGCTTCCTTAGTTTCATCACAGTCGACTTGATGATGGTCGAGGACGGACGTTCTGGACCATTAACAAAAGAAAAAAATGATGAAACGTCGTCGTCTTTTCATTTTCTAGTGTGTTGTTTGATCAACATTTTTCAGCCACGTTATTGTGACTCTTCATCTGCACTGCTCAATCCTTTCCATCTATGCTCCGGCTTGAAGCAGTATACAACTGACAAATCTCGATAGAGGGATTCTACGCGATTTGCTGATTTACAATGATTTAGTTTCCGGTTTCCTTCTGAGTGTGTTTGAAGCGAGACGCGTCCTCGTTCGGTGTTTCTAAGGAACACACATTTCTCCGGCTGCTCCCCGGGTACTTGGCGAAGCTCTCCTTAATCGGCTTAATTGCTGGTGTTATTAGCGGGGTGATCCGGCCTCATTCAGGCGCAAGATGCTCTCAGTTTATCCCACCTTGTGGAAGGCTGGTGATTATTCTGGCGCAAAGGGAGTTCTGCTCCCCTTCCTATGATCCTGTGACGTATTCTGTCCTGTAAAATGTTTAATAAGGAAATAAGCACACGCACACACACGAGGCCGCCTGGTGTCTGGGTTGACAGCACGCTGGATACGTAGTCCTGTGGACATGAGTTCGATCCCCGGCGATGGCGGAAAATAAATGGGTAGAGTTTCTTTTACCCTAATGCTCCTGTAACCTATCAGTAAATAGGTACCTGGGAGTTAGACAGCTGTTACGGGCTGCTTACTGGGTGTGTGTGTATTCACCTAGTTGTGCTTGCGGGGATTGAACTCTGCTCTTTCGGCCCGCTTCTCAACTGTCAATCAATCAACTGTTACTAACTACCAACTAACAATATTTTTTTCACACACTCACACTCAGGAAGCAGCCCGTAGCAGCTGTCTAACTCCCAGGTACCTATTTACTGCTTGTAAAAGGCGCATCAGGGTGAAGGAAACTCTGCCCATTTGTTTTTCCACCGGCTGCCGGGATCGAACCCTGGTCCCTAGGTCCACGAGTCTCGAGCGCTGTCCACTCACTCAGCCAGCCCCTGTAAGTGTGTGTGTGTGTGTGTGTGTGTGTGGACAAAAAAGTAGTTTCTAACAGTTGATTGATTGACAGTTGAGAGGCGGGCCGAAAGAGTCAGTGCTCAACTCCCGTAAGCACAACTAGGTAAATACAACAAGGTAAATGCACACACACAGACTAGGGAAAGAAAATACCTTAGATCGACAAGTTTCTTCTTCCAACGCCTTAATGTCGCAGTTCTGAGGAGAAATGTCTTTTGTATCTTGGCCACGTGTCCAGCCCCTGAGGAGTTGAAAGAGGTGTTTGATTTGTTACAACAATTATTCAGGAAATCAGAGTCAAATAACAAGATTTGCTCTGAATGCTCATTGTTTCCTTTTCCCAGGTTATGAGTTCCCATATTTGTTTGGTTTTGCAGGGATATGCTTGCGCGGGCCTCAGGCCTCTGGCTGACCCACCAAGTGCTACTCGTTTTTCCTGTCAGTGTTACTGAGGCGGTGTATGAATATTTATGATTAATATCTTCGTATTAGTAAGATTATGTCCTATGTTGTATATATCTACTTCTACAGTGCCTTTGAAAATGTTGGCAAGGGTCAAGGAAACGTATCTCTTAGCAACTGGCTATAACAATACAATGAACTTTAGAGACTTAATATGTCAACTTCCTTCTTAACCAATATAAACCTAACACTAATATATTTGCTATATTTTGCAAGATGCTTTGAGGAACGTGTTCTCACGTTACTTCCCAAACAAAACAAATGTTTTCACAACATTGTTTCTTGAAACTAGAACTTTACATTAAAGAACCTCCCTTCTTCTATACATTAGTAGAAAAACTGTTTTTTCTATTCAACATAGTTATTTTCACTGTGGTTTCTTGGAGTGAAGATAATTATGTTCAACTGGAAAGTCTTATAGTTGTGGATCTGTTGAACTGGAAGCATGACTCTCTCAACACGATCAGCCATGGCTCGTCAGAGCAGGTTGGCAGAGCAGGTCGTGCACTAGAGCAGGTCGTGCACTAGAGCAGGTCGTGCACTAGAGCAGGTCGTGCACTAGAGCAGAGTGTGCACTAGAGCAGGTCGTTCACTAGAGCAGGTCGTGCACTAGAGCAGGTCGTGCACTAGAGCAGGTCGTGCACTAGAGCAGGTCGTTCACTAGAGCAGGTCGTGCACTAGAGCAGGTCGTGCACTAGAGCAGGTCGTGCACTAGAGCAGGTCGTTCACTAGAGCAGGTCGTGCACTAGAGCAGGTCGTTCACTAGAGCAGGTCGTGCACTAGAGCAGAGCGTGCACTAGAGCAGGTCGTGCACTAGAGCAGATCGTGCACTAAAGCAGGTCGTGCACTATAGCAGAGCGTGCACTAGAGCAGGTCGTGCACTAGAGCAGATCGGTACTCAGAGCAGGTCGTGCACTAGAGCAGGTTGTGCACTAGAGCAGGTCGTTCACTAGAGCAGGTCGTTCACTAGAGCAGGTTGTGCACTAGAGCAGGTCGTGCACTAGAGCAGGTCGTGCACTAGAGCAGGTCGTGCACTAGAGCAGGTCGTTCACTAGAGCAGGTCGTGCACTAGAGCAGGTCGTGCACTAGAGCAGGTCGTGCACTAGAGCAGGTCGTTCACTAGAGCAGGTTGTGCACTAGAGCAGGTCGTGCACTAGAGCAGGTCGTGCACTAGAGCAGGTCGTGCACTAGAGCAGATCGGTACTCAGAGCAGGTCGTGCACTAGAGCAGGTCGTTCACTGGAGCAGGTCGTTCACTAGAGCAGGTCGTGCACTAGAGCAGGTTGTGCACTAGAGCAGGTCGTGCACTAAAGCAGGCTGTGCACTAGAGCAGGTCGTGCACTAGAGCAGGTCGTTCACTAGAGCAGGTCGTGCACTAGAGCAGGTCGTGCACTAGAGCAGGTCGTGCACTAAAGCAGGTCGTGCACTAGAGCAGGTCGTGCACTAGAGCAGGTCGTGCACTAAAGCAGGTCGTGCACTAGAGCAGGTCGTTCACTGGAGCAGGTTGTGCACTAGAGCAGGTCGTGCACTAGAGCAGGTCGTGCACTAGAGCAGGTCGTTCACTGGAGCAGGTTGTGCACTAAAGCAGGTCGTGCACTAGAGCAGGTTGTGCACTAGAGCAGGTCGTGCACTAGAGCAGGTCGTGCACTAGAGCAGATCGGTACTCAGAGCAGGTCGTGCACTAGAGCAGGTCGTTCACTGGAGCAGGTCGTTCACTAGAGCAGGTCGTGCACTAGAGCAGGTCGTGCACTAGAGCAGGTCGTTCACTGGAGCAGGTTGTGCACTAGAGCAGGTCGTGCACTAGAGCAGGTTGTGCACTAGAGCAGGTCGTGCACTAGAGCAGGTTGTGCACTAGAGCAGGTCGTGCACTAGAGCAGGTCGTTCACTAGAGCAGGTCGTGCACTAGAGCAGGTCGTGCACTAGAGCAGGTCGTGCACTAGAGCAGGTCGTTCACTGGAGCAGGTCGTTCACTAGAGCAGGTCGTGCACTAGAGCAGGTCGTGCACTAGAGCAGGTCGTTCACTGGAGCAGGTTGTGCACTAGAGCAGGTCGTGCACTAGAGCAGGTTGTGCACTAGAGCAGGTCGTGCACTAGAGCAGGTCGTTCACTAGAGCAGGTCGTGCACTAGAGCAGGTCGTGCACTAGAGCAGGTCGTGCACTAGAGCAGGTCGTGCACTAGAGCAGGTCGTGCACTAGAGCAGGTCGTGCACTAGAGCAGGTCGTGCACTAGAGCAGGTCGTGCACTAGAGCAGGTCGTTCACTAGAGCAGGTCGTGCACTAGAGCAGGTCGTGCACTAGAGCAGGTTGTGCACTAGAGCAGGTTGTGCACTAGAGCAGGTCGTTCACTAGAGCAGGTCGTGCACTAAAGCAGGTCGTGCACTAGAGCAGGTTGTGCACTAGAGCAGGTCGTGCACTAGAGCAGGTCGTGCACTAGAGCAGGTCGTTCACTAGAGCAGGTAATCTGTCCACAACATTTGTAACTCTCTCATCAGTGTTGCTTACCGACGTTCTTCCTTTACATTCTCATTACTTACATATTTCCTCTCAATAATATCTGCCCATATAATGGTTGTGTCGTAACTACCTCCTCAACATTATCTACAAGATCATGTCTCTCTCTCCACTAATTCTCCTCCATTGTATTTCAGTAACTCCAGTAACCCTCTCCAGCAGTGTTCCTCCCCCACCCTCCCTCATAACCTCCCGACAACAGCTCCGGCGCCACCACTAACTCCCTCACCTTCCTCCAACAGTGTGGGAGGTCTGCAGTCTGGCCAAGAGTTTGCCTTGGTGGTTCAAGTGTCCAATGAGGAAGGGGTCAGCCCGCCTGTTGTACTCAGTGCCTTCACTCTTAAAGACAATGCCCAGACTGTTATAGGTAAGTCAACCCTCCTGTTGTACTCAGTGCCTTCACTCTTAAAGACAATGCCCAGACTGTTATAGGTAAGTCAATCCTCCTGTTGTACTCAGTGCCTTCATTCTTAAAGACAATGCCCAGACTGTTATAGGTAAGTCAACCCTCCTGTTGTACTCAGTGCCTTCACTCTTAAAGACAATGCCCAGACTGTTATAGGTAAGTCAACCCTCCTGTTGTACTCAGTGCCTTCACTCTTAAAGACAATGCCCAGACTGTTATAGGTAAGTCAACCCTCCTGTTGTACTCAGTGCCTTCACTCTTAAAGACAATGCCCAGACTGTTATAGGTAAGTCAATCCTCCTGTTGTACTCAGTGCCTTCACTCTTAAAGACAATGCCCAGACTGTTATAGGTAAGTCAATCCTCCTGTTGTACTCAGTGCCTTCACTCTTAAAGACAATGCTCAGACTGTTATAGGTAAGTCAACCCTCCTGTTGTACTCAGTGCCTTCACTCTTAAAGACAATGCCCAGACTGTTATAGTTGAGTCAGCCATGGTATTGGCTATTATGTTGAAAAGTTATGTATGCAAGTATCTTCATTTTGTCTTGTACACATTTAAGTACAAGTTGTTCATGTTTGGAGGGGCAGCAGGGAGGGGAAGTGAAGGGAAATGTAAGGGACGAGTGTCCTCTGAAGGTCACAGATAATTGGAATAAATAATGTTTCTGGTTCAGTCCTGGTCTTAACAATATTACATATAATAAGATTTGAGCACGTACACACACACACACACACACACACACACACACACACACACACACACACACACACACACACACACACACACACACACACACACACACACACACACACACAAACACACACACACACAGTTGACAACTCTAGATGCAACTAAAGCAGTTGGACCAGACAAAGTATCACCGTGGATACTAAAAGAAGCAGCACAGGCCCTCAGCGTGCCTCTGGCAATGATCTTTAATGAGGCACTTATGTCAGGAGAATTGCCCAGTTCCTGGAAGAAGGCAAATGTCGTGCCGATCTTCAAGAAAGGAGATAGGGAGGACGCACTTAACTACAGACCTGTATCACTGACAAGCATCCCCTGTAAAATACTGGAAAGAATAATTAGGCTACGACTGGTTGCACACCTGGAGAACATTAGGTTTGTGAACAAACATCAACATGGGTTCTGGACAGGGAAATCGTGCCAAACAAACCTTCTGGAATTCTATGATAAAATAACGAGGATAAGACAGGACAGAGATGGTTGGGCAGACTGCATATTTCTGGACTGCCAAAAAGCCTTTGATACAGTACCGCACATGAGACTGCTGTTCAAGCTCGAGAGGCAGGCGGGGGTGGGGGGAAAGGTCCTATAAGGAACTACCTAACAGGAAGGAGCCAAAGAGTTACGGTATAGGAACGTATAAGATACTCAGAGGAATTGACAGAGTGGACATAGACGAAATGTTCACACGGAATAGTAACAGAACGAGAGGACATGGATGGAAGCTTGAAACTCAGATGAGTCACAGAGATGTTAGGAAGTTTTCTTTTAGCGTGAGAGTAGTGGGGAAATGGAATGCACTTCAGGAACAGGTTGTGGAAGCAAATACTATTCATAATTTTAAAACCAGGTATGATAGGGAAATGGGACAGGAGTCATTGCTGTAAACAACCGATGCTCGAAAGGCGGGATCCAAGAGTCAATGCTCGATCCTGCAGACACAACTAGGTGAGTACAACTAGGTGAGTACACACACACACACACACACACACACACACACACACACACACACACACACACACACACACACACACACACACACACACACACACACACTGAGAGGTATGAGCTACGAGGAGAGACTACGGGAATTAAACCTCACTTCGCTGGAAGACAGAAGAGTTAGGGGGGGACATGATCACCACATTCAAGATTCTGAAGGGAATTGATAGGGTAGATAAAGACAGTCTATTTAACACAAGGGGAACACGTACAAGGGGACACAGGTGGAAACTGAGTGCCCAAATGAGCCACAGAGATATTAGAAAGAACTTTTTTAGTGTCAGAGTGGTGGACAAATGGAATGCATTAGGAAAAGATGTGCTGGAGGCTGACTCCATACACAGTTTCAAGTGTAGATATGATAGAGCCCGATAGGCTCAGGAATCTGTACACCTGTTGATTGACGGTTGAGAGGCGGGACCAAAGAGCCAGAGCTCAACCCCCGCAAACACAACTAGGTGAGTAACTAGGTGAGTACACACACACACACACACACACACACACACACACACACACACACACACACACACACACACACACACACACACACACACAGGGGCCTCGTAGCCTGGTGGATAGCGCGCAGGATTCGTAATTCTGTGGCGCGGGTTCGATTCCCGCACAGGCAGAAACAAATGGGCAAAGTTTCTTTCACCCTGAATGCCCCTGTTACCTAGCAGTAAATAGGTACCTGGGAGTTAGTCAGCTGTCACGGGCTGCTTCCTGGGGTGTGTGTGTGTGAGTGTGTGTGGTGTGGAAAAAAAAAAAAAAAAAAAAAGTAGTTAGTAAACAGTTGATTGACAGTTGAGAGGCGGGCCGAAAGAGCAAAGCTCAACCCCCGTAAAAACACAACTAGTAAACACACACACACACACACACACACACACACACACACACACACACACACACACACACACACACACACACACACACACACACATACACACACACACAACTTGTGTAAGGAATCTTTCAGAACCCTGTATACCACTTATGTAAGACCAATCCTGGAGTATGCAGCTCCAGCCTGGAGTCCATACCTAATTAAACACAAGGCAAAGTTAGAGAAGATTCAGCGGTATGCCACCAGGCTCGTCCCGGAACTGAGAGGATTGAGCTACGAGGAAAGGCTAAAGGAGCTGAACCTCACACCCCTGGAAAACAGAAGAGTAAGGGGAGACATGATAACCACCTACAAAATTCTCAGGGGAATTGACAGGGTGGACAAAGACAAACTCTTCAGCAAGGGTGGGACACGAACAAGGGGACACAGGTGGAACTTAGTACCCAGATGAGCCACAGAGACGTTAGAAAGAATTTTTTCAGTGTCAGAGTAGTTAATAAATGGAATGCACTAGGAAGTGATGTGGTGGAGGCTGACTCCATACACAGTTTCAAATGTAGATATGATAGAGCCCAGTAGGTTCAGGAATCTGTACACCAGTTGATTGACAGTTGAGAGGCGGGACCAAAGAGCCAAAGCTCAACCCCCGCAAGCACAATTAGGTGAGTAGAATTGGGTGAGTACACACACACACACACACACACATAACTTTGTCTTGTGTTTAACTAGGTATGGACTCCAGGCTGGAGCTGCATACTCCAGGATTGGTCTTGGACTCTCCAGGAGTCTTGGGTCAGCTTTGATCGTGAGCAGACGTGTAGGGTCAGCGGTCCGCGTTAACCAGGGAACAATAGGGTTCAAGGGAGCGGGTGTACTGTGCAGTGAGAATCGGGACAGTGTAAATCGAACAGTGGCATTGTTATGCAACACATTGATCACATCTCGTGGTGAATTATCTTAGTGAATTTAGAGAAGATAGCTAGTGAAGATCGACTTCTTGAGGAAGCATCAGTCACATCAGCCGAGACCCACGTGGAGACCTGAAGACCTCACAGGATTACCGACGACACGCCGTGTATTCACCTAGAGTGCTTGTGGGGGGCTGGCTGGTAAGTGTCTCTCATAAGTCTCCAACAGTGTACAAGGTTTATATAATATCATATCATAGACACTATTGCATTCCATTCAATACTACAATCGTAATAATACAATCGTGGTAGACAGGTAACAGGGACAGCAACTGTGAGCTCACTGGGAAACCAGATAAGCCGCAAATCCTCCCCCACCCGCCGTAATCTGAAGACTACACCTCACCCATCTCTTAACCCCCCATCTCACTCTCCCAACACACTCCCCCCCCCCCCACCACCACCACTCCCACTCTCCGAAAACACCATCCCCCCCACCACACCCACTCACACTAGGACTATTCTTGCTCTCTCTCTCTCTTGACAAGGGCAAAATGGCAGGTGGACGCAACAGGGACACAGGGAACAGCCAAATTGATCAAACGAGGGACATGTTAACCCAAGTTCTGGAGGAATTCAGGAACGAGATGCAGGAAATGAGGATTACAATTAACAACCTGCAAAGTGAGCTGACATCAGCAAGGGAAGTTATCAAACCCCTCACAGAAAAAAATAAAGAGACCGAGCATCAGATTATCATCCAAAGGGAGGGTGGGAATATTACATTAGAAGGAAATGCCTCTGTACCTGAAACATTTGCAGACATACTGAAAAAGAGCTCAGAAGCAATGGACACAGTGAGGGAGGTAGCGATGCAAGCAGCCACCTCACAGGAAGCAGCAAGGTGCACCACTCAGCTGCTGGAGAGAAAAAGATCAGTGGTAGTTGTAGGCATCAAAGAACAGGAAGGATCCAACAGGCAAGAATGGAATAGCAAGGATAGAGAGGCAGTACAGGTGCTATTGAAGGGGTTACAGATGGAAGGGGCTGAACGAAACATTGAGAAGGTTTTCAGGTTGGGCTGGTACAACAAGGACAGAAACCGACTTGTAAAGGTGGTGTTTACAAACGAAACCACGAAGGAGGATATTCTCGAAAGAAAGAGTCGACTGCAGCATGTGGAGGGATACAAGAAAGTATTCCTGCAGAGGGACAGGACGAAGGAGGAGAGAGCCAGGGCAGCAGAGGCAAGGAGGAAGCGCAGGGAGGAAGAAGCAAACCAGGAAATCACAACCCCCAACACAACAGTCCTAGAGACAACAGGCGAACCCAAAACCAGCATCCCAGCAACACCAGAGGGGAGGGCAGGGGAGGGCAACCCCACCACCCCCCCTCTGCATAGAAACCCTCCCTTCCCCTCACCCTACCTGCCCCCACCCAACCCTCCCTCCCCCCCCATCCCATTCTTACCCTGTCATCCCTTCCCCATTTCCATCATGTCCCCCTTCCCACCTTTCCCCCCTCCCTCTTCATCCCATACCCTCCCTATCCCTCCTCCCCCCTCACCCCGTATCCTCCATGTCCCCCCTATCTCTTTAACCCACACCCTACCTGTCCCCCCTTCCATGAAACCCCTACCCCTCACCCCAAACTCTCCTGAAACCCTGCAAACCACCTCACAGATCATCTCACCCACTGAAAAGCTTACCACACCAGCAGAATGCTCGCCAAGAAAGGGACAAGAAAATGAACTGAAGAAAGTGAGCTTCAAGGCAATGTACACTAACATAGATGGAATTACAAATAAAACAAGTGAACTCAGAGAATGGGCACTAGAAGAAAACCCAGACATAATAGCACTCACAGAAACAAAGCTAACAAACACCATACAAAACGCAGTGTTTCCACAGGGCTACTATGTAGTGAGCAAAGAGAGAGAAGGGAGAGGAGGAGGTGGTGTAGCTTTGCTATTAAGAGAAGGTTGGAGTTTCGAAGAGATGGTAATTCAGAACTGTGAAGGTTTCAGTGACTACATATCAGGCACCATAGCAACTGGAGGACAGAAAATTATAGTAGTAGTCATATATAACCCCCACCGAATGTGAGAAGACCCAGACAGGAATATGATAGAAACAACTTGGCCACCATCAATATAATAGAGAGAGCAGCTTCTGTGGCTAGCAGGAACGGATCCAGGCTACTAATCATAGGAGACTTCAACCATGGAAAGATAGATTGGGGAACAGAGACCCACATGGAGGCCCAGACACATGGAGAGCTAAGCTGCTGGATGTGGCAACAAGAAACTTTCTAAGTCAACACGTCAAGGGACCGACAAGAACGAGAGGAGGGGATGAACCAGCCTTGCTTGATCTGATATTTACCCTTAATGAGTCGGATATAAGGGAAGTTAAGTTGGAAGCCCCCTTGGGAATGAGTGATCATAGTGTATTGAGCTTTGAGTACCTGGTTGAGCTGGGAATTATCACCCCCAAAAAAGAACTGGGAAACAAAGGGCTAGCGTACCGAAAGGGAAACTATGTGGAGATGAATAAATTCCTATGGGATATACATTGGGACACAGAACTCGGAACCAAGTCCGTACAAGACATGATGGACTATGTCACCCAAAAATGTCAGGAGGCTGTAAGCAGGTTTGTCCCAGCCCAACAGGAAAAAAACAGAGAAGCAAAGGAAGAATCCGTGATTTAATAGGGAATGTATGAAGGCAAAGGAGCTGAACAAAAGGGCATGGAGGAACTTCCGTAATAACAGAACACCAGAAAGTAGAGAGAGATACCAGAGAACCAGGAACGAGTATGTTAGTGTGAGAAGAGTAGCTGAGAAAAGGTATCAAAATGATATAGCTAATAAAGCCAAGACCGAACCCAAGCTACTACACAGTCACATCAGGAGGAAGACAACAGTGAAGGAAGAGGTGATGAAACTTAGGGTGGGCGAGGACAGGTACACAGAGAATGACAAAGAGGTGTGTGAAGAACTGAACAAAAGGTTCCAGGAGGTCATTACAATAGAACAGGGAGAAGTCACGGCGCTAGGAGAGGTGGCAGCAAACCAGGTGACCTTGGAAAGGTTCGAAATTACAAGAGATGAGGTCAAGAAGCACCTATTGGAGCTGGATGTGAGAAAAGCTGTTGGGCCAGATGGAATCTCACCATGGGTATTGAAAGAGTGTGCAGGAGCACTTTGCTTGCCACTCTCCACAGTGTATAGTAAGTCACTGGAAACGGGAGACCTACCAGAAGTATGGAAGACTGCTAATGTCGTACCAATATTTAAAAAGGGTGACAGACAAGAGGCACTGAACTACAGGCCAGTGTCCTTAACTTGTATACCATGCAAGGTGATGGAGAAGATTGTGAGAAAAAACCTAGTAACACATCTGGAGAGAAGAGACTTCGTGACAACCCATCAACATGGGTTCAAGGAGGGTAAATCTTGCCTTACGGGCTTGATAGAATTCTATGATCAGGTGACAACGATTAAGCAAGAAAGAGAAGGATGGGCGGACTGCATTTTTTTGGACTGTCGGAAAGCCTTTGACACAGTACCCCATAAAAGGTTGATGCATAAGCTGGAGTAGGCACGAGTAACTGGTAGGGCGCTCCAGTGGATAAGGGAGTACCTAAGCAATAGGAAGCAGAGAGTTATAGTGAGGGTGAGACCTCAGAATGGCGTGAAGTCACCAGTGGAGTCCCACAGGGCTCTGTACTTGGACCTATCATGTTTCTGATATACGTAAATGATCTCCCAGAGGGTATAGACTCATTCCTCTCAATGTTTGCTGACGACGCCAAAATTATGAGAAGGATTAAGACAGAGGAGGACCGCTTGAGGCTTCAAGAAGACCTGAACAAGCTGCAAGAATGGTCGAACAAATGGATGTTAGAGTTTAACCCAAGCAAATGTAATGTAATGAAGATAGGGGTAGGAAGCAGGAGACCAGATACAAGGTACCACTTGGGAGATGAAATACTTCAAGAGTCAGAGAGAGAGAAAGACCTGGGGGTTGATATCACGCCAGACCTGTCCCCCGAAGCTCATATCAAGAGGATAACATCAGCAGGATATGCCAGGTTGGCTTTTATAGAACGGCCTTTAGAAATTTATGTAAGGAATCTTTCAGAACATTATATACCACATATGTCAGACCAATCCTGGAGTATGCGGCTCCAGCATGGAGTCCATATCTGGTTGATACCTGGTTGATGGGGTTCTGGGAGTTCTTCTACTCCCCAAGCCCGGCCCGAGGCCAGGCTCGACTTGTGAGAGTTTGGTCCACCAGGCTGTTGCTTGGAGCGGCCCGCAGGCCCACATACCCACCACAGCCCGGTTGGTCCGGCACTCCTTGGAGGAATAAATCTAGTTTCCTCTTGAAAATGTCCACGGTTGTTCCGGCAATATTTCTTATGCTTGCTGGGAGGACGTTGAACAACCGCGGACCTCTGATGTTTATACAGTGTTCTCTGATTGTGCCTATGGCACCTCTGCTCTTCATTGGTTCTATTCTACATTTTCTTCCATGTCGTTCACTCCAGTATGTTGTTATTTTACTGTGTAGATTTGGTACTTGGCCCTCCAGTATCTTCCAGGTGTATATTATTTGATATCTCTCTCGTCTTCTTTCTAGTGAGTACATTTGGAGGGCTTTGAGACGATCCCAATAATTTAGGTGCTTTATTGCGTCTATGCGTGCCGTATATGTTCTCTGTATTCCCTCTATTTCAGCAATCTCTCCTGCTTTGAAGGGGGAAGTGAGTACTGAGCAGTACTCAAGACGGGACAACACAAGTGCCTTGAAGAGTACAACCATTGTGATGGGATCCCTGGATTTGAAAGTTCTCGTAATCCATCCTATCATTTTTCTGGCTATCGCATCTAGTCAAGCATAAGACTAAATTGGAAAAGGTTCAAAGGTTTGCCACCAGACTAGTACCCGAGCTGAGAGGTATGAGCTACGAGGAGAGACTACGGGAATTGAACCTCACTTCGTTGGAATACAGAAGAGTTAGGGGGGACATGATCACCACATTCATGATTCTCAAGGGAATCGACAGGGTTGATAAAGACTGGCTATTTAACACAAGGGGCACACGACTCTGGGGGACACAGGTGGAAACTGAGTGCCCAAATGAGCCACAGAGATATTAGAAAGAACATTTTTAGTGTCAGAGTGGTTGACAAATGGAATGCATTAGGAAGTGATGTGGTGGAGGCTGACTCCTTACACAGTTTCAAGTGTAGATATGATAGAGCCCAATAGGCTCAGGAATCTGTACACCTGTTGATTGACGGTTGAGAGGAGGGACCAAAGAGCCAGAGCTCAACCCCCGCAAGCACAACTAGGTGAGTACACACACACACACACACACCAGGGGGCAGGTGGCTGAGTGGACAGCACGCTGGACGCGTGATCGATTCCGGGGTTCGATTCCCGGCGCTGGCGAGAAACAATGCACAGAGTTTCTTTCACCCTGATGCATCTATTACCTAGAAGTAAATGGGTACCTGGGAGTTAGTCAGCTGTCAGGGGCTGCTTCCTGTGTGTGTGTGGGGTGGGGGGGGGGAGGGAAATAGTAGTTAATAACAGTTCATTGTCAGTTGAGAGGTGGGCCGCAAGAGCTGAATTCAACCCCGGCAAGCTCAACTTGGTGAATACTAGGTGAATACAAACACACACACATGGATGGCGATATACTGAAGAAATTGTTCACGACTTTTGTTAGGCCAAAGCTAGAATATGTAGCGGTTGTGTGGTGCCCATATCTTTAGAAGCACATCAACAAACTGGAAAAGGTGCAAAGACATGCTACTAAGTGGCTCCCAGAACTGAAGGGCAAGAGCTACGAGGAGAGGTTAGAGGCATTAAATATGCCAAAACTAGAAAACTGAAGAAAAAGGGGTGATATAATCACTACATACAAAATAGTAACAGGAATTGATAAAATCGATAGGGAAGATTTCCTGAGACCTGTAACTTTAAGAACAAGAGGTCATAGATTTAAACTAGCTAAACACAGATGCCGAAGAAATATAAGAAAATTCACTTTCGCAAACAGAGTGGTAGACGGTTGGAACAAGTTAGGTTAGAAGGTGGTGGAGGCCAAGACCGTCAGTAGTTTCAAAGCGTTATATGACAAAGGGTGCTGGGAAGACGGGACACCACGAGCGTATCTCTCATCCTGTAACTACACTTAGGTAATTACACGCATACACACACACACACACACACACACACACACACACACACACACACACACACACACACACACACACACACACACCTCCTCAACATGATCACCACATTCAAGATTCTCAAGGAATCGACAGGGTTGATAAAGACAAGCTAAAGATAAAGCTATTTTACACAAGCTAAATAGATAAAGCTATTTAACACAAGCTAAATAGATAAAGCTATTTAACACAAGGGGCACACGCACTTGGGGACACAGGTGGAAACTGAGTGCCCAAATGAGCCACAGAAATATTAGAAAGAACTTTTTTAGTGTCAGAGTGGTTGACAAATGGAATGCATTAGGAAGTAATGTGGTGGAGACTGACTCAATACACAGTTTCAAGTGTAGATATGATTGAGCCCAGTAGGCTCAGGAATCTGTACACCTGTTGATTGACGGTTGAGAGGCGGGACCAAAGAGCCAGAGCTCAACCCCCGCAAGCACAACTAGGTGAGTACACACACACACACATGTCAGGTTGAGAAGAGAGGCAGAAGGGTAATACGAAAATGACACCGCCAGCAAGGCAAAGACTCAACCTAAATTGCTGCACAGCCACATCAGGAGAAAAACAGCAGTAAAAGAGCAGGTAATGAAATTAAGGATAGGGGCAGAAGGATTCACTACAAACGACAAGGAAATGTGCGAGGAACTGAATAAGAAACTCCAGGAGGTTTTCAATTTTCAATTGCAAGGAGAAGTTCGAGAGATAAGAGAGGGAGTAATTAACCATGATTCACTATAAGAGTTTGAGATTACCAGTATGGAAGTAAGGAAGCTTTTACTTGAGTTGGATGTAACAAAGGCCAAAGGCCCAGATGGAATCTTCCCTTGGTTACTAAGGAAGGAGGAGAAGCACTGTGCCTGCCACTCTCCATAGTGTAAAACGAATCACTGGCAACAGGGGAACTGCCAAGAACTTGGAAAGCGGCTAATGTAGTCCCGATATACAAGAAAGGGGATAGACAGAAGGCACTGAACTACAGGCCAGTATCCCTAACTTGCATACCAGGAGAGCTGAAGGAGAAGATTGTGCGAAGAAAGCAAGTGGAACATCTGGAGCGAAAGAACTTTGTAACATTATCAACATGGGTTAAGGGATGGCAAGTCCTGCCTCACAGAATTAATTGAATTCTACGACCAGGCAACAAACATCAAGCAAAAAAGAGAGGGGTGGGCAGACTGCATATTTTTGGATTGCCAGAAAGCCTTTGACACAGTACTATACAAGAGACTAGTGATAAAGCTGGAGATTCAGGCAGGAGTGAAAGGGAAGGTACTCCATTGGATAAGGGAGTACCTAAGCAACAGAAGACTGAGTCACTGAGAGGGACGAGGTCTCAGACTGGCGAGACGTCACCAGTGACGATCTCCCAGAGCGGTATAGAATCGTTCCTCTCACTGTTTGATAATGATGCAAAAATTATGAGGATTAAACAGAGGATGTTAGTAGGAGGCTACAAGATGACCTAGACAGATTGAATGAGTGGTCCAACAAATGGCTGCTAAAGTTCAACCCGAGTATATGCATAGTAATGAAACTAGACGGTGGAAACAGGAGGCCAGACACAGGATGCAGAATAGAAGATGAAGTACGTCATGAAACAGACAGAGAGAAAGATCTAGGAGTTGATATCACACCAAACTTGTCTCCTGAAGCTCACATAAAAAGAATTATATCTGCATCATACGAGAGGCTGGCTAACATCAGAACATCCTTCAGGAACCTGTGTAAGGAATCATTCAGAACCTTGTATACCACATATGTAAGACCAATCCTGGTGTATGCGGCCCCAGCATGGAGCCCGTACATAGTTAAGCAGAAGAGGAAGCTTGAAAAAGCTCAGAGGTATGCCACTAGGCTAGTCCCAGAACTAAGAGGAATGAGATACGAGGAAAGGCTTCGAGAAATTCATCTCACAACACTGGAAGACAGATATGTAAGGGAAGACATGATCACTACCTACAACATTCTCAGGGGAATTGACAGGGTAGATAAAGATAAACTGTTTAACATGGGTCGTACACAAACAAGGGGACACAGGTAGAAACTGGGTCCCCAAATGAGACACGGGACGTTAGAAAGAACTTTTTCAGTGTCAGAATAGTTTACAGGTGGAATGCATTAGGCAGTGATGTGGTGGAGGCTGACTCCATACACAGTTTCAAATGTAGATATGATAGAACCTGTACGTCAGTTGATTGACTGTTGAGAGGCGGGACCAAAGACCCAGGGCTCAATCCCTGCAAGCTCAAATAGGTGAGAACAAATAGGTGAGTAAACACACACACACACACACACACACACACACACACACACACACACACACACACACACACACACACACACACACACACACACACACAGAATACAGAATAGGAGATGAAGTACTTAATGAAACAGACAGAGAGAAAGATCTAGGAGTTGATATCACACCAAACCTGTCTCCTGAAGCCCACATAAAGAGAATAACGTCTGCGGCATATGCGAGGCTGGCTAACATCAGAACGGCGTTCAGGAACCTGTGTAAGGAATCATTCAGAATCTTGTACACCACATATGTAAGACCAATCCTGGAGTATGCGGCCCCAGCATGGAGCCCGTACCTTGTCAAGCACAAGACAAAGCTGGAAAAAGTCCAAAGGTATACTACTAGACTAGTCCCAGAACTAAGAGGCATGAGTTATGAGGAAAGGCTGCGGAAAATGCACCTTACGACACTGGAAGACAGAAGAGTAAGGGGGGCATGATCACAACCTACAAAATCCTCAGGGGAATCGACCGGGTAAACAAGGATGAACTATTCAACACTGGTGGGACGCGAACAAGAGGACACAGGTGGAAGCTGAGTACCCAAATGAGCCACAGAGACGTTAGAAAGAACTTTTTCAGTGTCAGAGTAGTTAGTAAATGGAATGCATTAGGAAGTGATGTGGTGGAGGCTGACTCCATACACAGTTTCAAATGTAGATATGATAGAGCCCAATAGGCTCAGGAATCTGTACACCAGTTGATTGACGGTTGAGAGGCGGGACCAAAGAGCCAGAGCTCAACCCCCGCAAGCACAATTAGGTGAGTACAATTAGGTGAGTACACACACACACACACACACACACACACACACACACACACACACACACACACACACACTCACACACACACACACACACACACACACACACACACACGCAACTGGAGGACAGAAAATTATAATAGTAGTCATATATAACCCCCCACCAAATGATAGAAGACCCAGACAGGAATATGATAGAAACAACTTGGCCACCATCAATATAATAGAGAGAGCAGCTTCTGTGGCTAGCAGGAACGGATCCAGACCTCTAATCATGGGAGACTTCAACCATGGGAAGACAGATTGGGGGAACAGAGACCCACATGGAGGCCCAGACACATGGAGAGCTAAGCTGCTGGATGTGGCAACAAGAAACTTTATAAATCAACACGTCAAGGGACCGACAAGAATGAGAGGAGGGGATGAACCAGCCTTACTTGATCTGATATTTACCCTAAATGAGTCGGATATAAGAGAAGTTAAGTTGGAAGCCCCCTTGGGAATGAGTGATCATAGTGTATTGAGCTTTGAGTACCTGTTTGAGCTGGGAATTATCACCCCCAAATAAGAACTGGGAACCAAAGGGCTGGCGTACCGAAAGGGAAACTATGAGGAAATGAATAAATTCCTATGGGATATACATTGGGACACAGAACTCGGAACCAAGTCCGTACAAGACATGATGGACTATGTCACCCAAAAATGTCAGGAGGCTGTAAGCAGGTTTGTCCCAGCCCAACAGGAAAAAAACAGAGAAGCAAAGGAAGAATCCGTGATTTAATAGGGAATTTATGAAGGCAAAGGAGCTGAACAAAAGGGCATGGAGGAACTTCCGTAATAACAGAACACCAGAAAGTAGAGAGAGATACCAGAGAACCAGGAACGAGTATGTTAGTGTGAGAAGAGTAGCTGAGAAAAGGTATCAAAATGATATAGCTAATAAAGCCAAGACCGAACCCAAGCTACTACACAGTCACATCAGGAGGAAGACAACAGTGAAGGAAGAGGTGATGAAACTTAGGGTGGGCGAGGACAGGTACACAGAGAATGACAAAGAGGTGTGTGAAGAACTGAACAAAAGGTTCCAGGAGGTCATTACAATAGAACAGGGAGAAGTCACGGCGCTAGGAGAGGTGGCAGCAAACCAGGTGACCTTGGAAAGGTTCGAAATTACAAGAGATGAGGTCAAGAAGCACCTATTGGAGCTGGATGTGAGAAAAGCTGTTGGGCCAGATGGAATCTCACCATGGGTATTGAAAGAGTGTGCAGGAGCACTTTGCTTGCCACTCTCCACAGTGTATAGTAAGTCACTGGAAACGGGAGACCTACCAGAAGTATGGAAGACTGCTAATGTCGTACCAATATTTAAAAAGGGTGACAGACAAGAGGCACTGAACTACAGGCCAGTGTCCTTAACTTGTATACCATGCAAGGTGATGGAGAAGATTGTGAGAAAAAACCTAGTAACACATCTGGAGAGAAGAGACTTCGTGACAACCCATCAACATGGGTTCAAGGAGGGTAAATCTTGCCTTACGGGCTTGATAGAATTCTATGATCAGGTGACAAAGATTAAGCAAGAAAGAGAAGGATGGGCGGACTGCATTTTTTTGGACTGTCGGAAAGCCTTTGACACAGTACCCCATAAAAGGTTGATGCATAAGCTGGAGTAGGCACGAGTAACTGGTAGGGCGCTCCAGTGGATAAGGGAGTACCTAAGCAATAGGAAGCAGAGAGTTATAGTGAGGGTGAGACCTCAGAATGGCGTGAAGTCACCAGTGGAGTCCCACAGGGCTCTGTACTTGGACCTATCATGTTTCTGATATACGTAAATGATCTCCCAGAGGGTATAGACTCATTCCTCTCAATGTTTGCTGACGACGCCAAAATTATGAGAAGGATTAAGACAGAGGAGGACCGCTTGAGGCTTCAAGAAGACCTGAACAAGCTGCAAGAATGGTCGAACAAATGGACGTTAGAGTTTAACCCAAGCAAATGTAATGTAATGAAGATAGGGGTAGGAAGCAGGAGACCAGATACAAGGTACCACTTGGGAGATGAAATACTTCAAGAGTCAGAGAGAGAGAAAGACCTGGGGGTTGATATCACGCCAGACCTGTCCCCCGAAGCTCATATCAAGAGGATAACATCAGCAAGATATGCCAGGTTGGCTTACATAGAACGGCCTTTAGAAATTTATGTAAGGAATCTTTCAGAACATTATATACCACATATGTCAGACCAATCCTGGAGTATGCGGCTCCAGCATGGAGTCCATATCTGGTTGATACCTGGTTGATGGGGTTCTGGGAGTTCTTCTACTCCCCAAGCCCGGCCCGAGGCCAGGCTCGACTTGTGAGAGTTTGGTCCACCAGGCTGTTGCTTGGAGCGGCCCGCAGGCCCACATACCCACCACAGCCCGGTTGGTCCGGCACTCCTTGGAGGAATAAATCTAGTTTCCTCTTGAAAATGTCCACGGTTGTTCCGGCAATATTTCTTATGCTTGCTGGGAGGACGTTGAACAACCGCGGACCTCTGATGTTTATACAGTGTTCTCTGATTGTGCCTATGGCACCTCTGCTCTTCATTGGTTCTATTCTACATTTTCTTCCATGTCGTTCACTCCAGTATGTTGTTATTTTACTGTGTAGATTTGGTACTTGGCCCTCCAGTATCTTCCAGGTGTATATTATTTGATATCTCTCTCGTCTTCTTTCTAGTGAGTACATTTGGAGGGCTTTGAGACGATCCCAATAATTTAGGTGCTTTATTGCGTCTATGCGTGCCGTATATGTTCTCTGTATTCCCTCTATTTCAGCAATCTCTCCTGCTTTGAAGGGGGAAGTGAGTACTGAGCAGTACTCAAGACGGGACAACACAAGTGCCTTGAAGAGTACAACCATTGTGATGGGATCCCTGGATTTGAAAGTTCTCGTAATCCATCCTATCATTTTTCTGGCTATCGCATCTAGTCAAGCATAAGACTAAATTGGAAAAGGTTCAAAGGTTTGCCACCAGACTAGTACCCGAGCTGAGAGGTATGAGCTACGAGGAGAGACTACGGGAATTGAACCTCACTTCGTTGGAATACAGAAGAGTTAGGGGGGACATGATCACCACATTCATGATTCTCAAGGGAATCGACAGGGTTGATAAAGACTGGCTATTTAACACAAGGGGCACACGACTCTGGGGGACACAGGTGGAAACTGAGTGCCCAAATGAGCCACAGAGATATTAGAAAGAACATTTTTAGTGTCAGAGTGGTTGACAAATGGAATGCATTAGGAAGTGATGTGGTGGAGGCTGACTCCTTACACAGTTTCAAGTGTAGATATGATAGAGCCCAATAGGCTCAGGAATCTGTACACCTGTTGATTGACGGTTGAGAGGAGGGACCAAAGAGCCAGAGCTCAACCCCCGCAAGCACAACTAGGTGAGTACACACACACACACACACACCAGGGGGCAGGTGGCTGAGTGGACAGCACGCTGGACGCGTGATCGATTCCGGGGTTCGATTCCCGGCGCTGGCGAGAAACAATGCACAGAGTTTCTTTCACCCTGATGCATCTATTACCTAGAAGTAAATGGGTACCTGGGAGTTAGTCAGCTGTCAGGGGCTGCTTCCTGTGTGTGTGTGGGGTGGGGGGGGAGGGAAATAGTAGTTAATAACAGTTCATTGTCAGTTGAGAGGTGGGCCGCAAGAGCTGAATTCAACCCCGGCAAGCTCAACTTGGTGAATACTAGGTGAATACAAACACACACACATGGATGGCGATATACTGAAGAAATTGTTCACGACTTTTGTTAGGCCAAAGCTAGAATATGTAGCGGTTGTGTGGTGCCCATATCTTTAGAAGCACATCAACAAACTGGAAAAGGTGCAAAGACATGCTACTAAGTGGCTCCCAGAACTGAAGGGCAAGAGCTACGAGGAGAGGTTAGAGGCATTAAATATGCAAAAAACTAGAAAACTGAAGAAAAAGGGGTGATATAATCACTACATACAAAATAGTAACAGGAATTGATAAAATCGATAGGGAAGATTTCCTGAGACCTGGAACTTTAAGAACAAGAGGTCATAGATTTAAACTAGCTAAACACAGATGCCGAAGAAATATAAGAAAATTCACTTTCGCAAACAGAGTGGTAGACGGTTGGAACAAGTTAGGTTAGAAGGTGGTGGAGGCCAAGACCGTCAGTAGTTTCAAAGCGTTATATGACAAAGGGTGCTGGGAAGACGGGACACCACGAGCGTATCTCTCATCCTGTAACTACACTTAGGTAATTACACGCATACACACACACACACACACACACACACACACACACACACACACACACACACACACACACACACACACACACACACACACACACACACACACCTCCTCAACATGATCACCACATTCAAGATTCTCAAGGAATCGACAGGGTTGATAAAGACAAGCTAAAGATAAAGCTATTTAACACAAGCTAAATAGATAAAGCTATTTAACACAAGCTAAATAGATAAAGCTATTTAACACAAGGGGCACACGCACTTGGGGACACAGGTGGAAACTGAGTGCCCAAATGAGCCACAGAAATATTAGAAAGAACTTTTTTAGTGTCAGAGTGGTTGACAAATGGAATGCATTAGGAAGTAATGTGGTGGAGACTGACTCAATACACAGTTTCAAGTGTAGATATGATTGAGCCCAGTAGGCTCAGGAATCTGTACACCTGTTGATTGACGGTTGAGAGGCGGGACCAAAGAGCCAGAGCTCAACCCCCGCAAGCACAACTAGGTGAGTACACACACACACACATGTCAGGTTGAGAAGAGAGGCAGAAGGGTAATACGAAAATGACACCGCCAGCAAGGCAAAGACTCAACCTAAATTGCTGCACAGCCACATCAGGAGAAAAACAGCAGTAAAAGAGCAGGTAATGAAATTAAGGATAGGGGCAGAAGGATTCACTACAAACGACAAGGAAATGTGCGAGGAACTGAATAAGAAACTCCAGGAGGTTTTCAATTTTCAATTGCAAGGAGAAGTTCGAGAGATAAGAGAGGGAGTAATTAACCATGATTCACTATAAGAGTTTGAGATTACCAGTATGGAAGTAAGGAAGCTTTTACTAGAGTTGGATGTAACAAAGGCCAAAGGCCCAGATGGAATCTTCCCTTGGTTACTAAGGAAGGAGGAGAAGCACTGTGCCTGCCACTCTCCATAGTGTAAAACGAATCACTGGCAACAGGGGAACTGCCAAGAACTTGGAAAGCGGCTAATGTAGTCCCGATATACAAGAAAGGGGATAGACAGAAGGCACTGAACTACAGGCCAGTATCCCTAACTTGCATACCAGGAGAGCTGAAGGAGAAGATTGTGCGAAGAAAGCAAGTGGAACATCTGGAGCGAAAGAACTTTGTAACATTATCAACATGGGTTAAGGGATGGCAAGTCCTGCCTCACAGAATTAATTGAATTCTACGACCAGGCAACAAACATCAGGCAAAAAAGAGAGGGGTGGGCAGACTGCATATTTTTGGATTGCCAGAAAGCCTTTGACACAGTACTATACAAGAGACTAGTGATAAAGCTGGAGATTCAGGCAGGAGTGAAAGGGAAGGTACTCCATTGGATAAGGGAGTACCTAAGCAACAGAAGACTGAGTCACTGAGAGGGACGAGGTCTCAGACTGGCGAGACGTCACCAGTGACGATCTCCCAGAGCGGTATAGAATCGTTCCTCTCACTGTTTGATAATGATGCAAAAATTATGAGGATTAAACAGAGGATGTTAGTAGGAGGCTACAAGATGACCTAGACAGACTGAATGAGTGGTCCAACAAATGGCTGCTAAAGTTCAACCCGAGTATATGCATAGTAATGAAACTAGACGGTGGAAACAGGAGGCCAGACACAGGATGCAGAATAGAAGATGAAGTACGTCATGAAACAGACAGAGAGAAAGATCTAGGAGTTGATATCACACCAAACTTGTCTCCTGAAGCTCACATAAAAAGAATTATATCTGCATCATACGAGAGGCTGGCTAACATCAGAACATCCTTCAGGAACCTGTGTAAGGAATCATTCAGAACCTTGTATACCACATATGTAAGACCAATCCTGGTGTATGCGGCCCCAGCATGGAGCCCGTACATAGTTAAGCAGAAGAGGATGCTTGAAAAAGCTCAGAGGTATGCCACTAGGCTAGTCCCAGAACTAAGAGGAATGAGATACGAGGAAAGGCTTCGAGAAATTCATCTCACAACACTGGAAGACAGATATGTAAGGGAAGACATGATCACTACCTACAACATTCTCAGGGGAATTGACAGGGTAGATAAAGATAAACTGTTTAACATGGGTAGTACACAAACAAGGGGACACAGGTAGAAACTGGGTCCCCAAATGAGACACGGGACGTTAGAAAGAACTTTTTCAGTGTCAGAATAGTTTACAGGTGGAATGCATTAGGCAGTGATGTGGTGGAGGCTGACTCCATACACAGTTTCAAATGTAGATATGATAGAACCTGTACGTCAGTTGATTGACTGTTGAGAGGCGGGACCAAAGACCCAGGGCTCAATCCCTGCAAGCTCAAATAGGTGAGAACAAATAGGTGAGTAAACACACACACACACACACACACACACACACACACACACACACACACACACACACACACACACACACACACACACACACACACAGAATACAGAATAGGAGATGAAGTACTTAATGAAACAGACAGAGAGAAAGATCTAGGAGTTGATATCACACCAAACCTGTCTCCTGAAGCCCACATAAAGAGAATAACGTCTGCGGCATATGCGAGGCTGGCTAACATCAGAACGGCGTTCAGGAACCTGTGTAAGGAATCATTCAGAATCTTGTACACCACATATGTAAGACCAATCCTGGAGTATGCGGCCCCAGCATGGAGCCCGTACCTTGTCAAGCACAAGACAAAGCTGGAAAAAGTCCAAAGGTATACTACTAGACTAGTCCCAGAACTAAGAGGCATGAGTTATGAGGAAAGGCTGCGGAAAATGCACCTTACGACACTGGAAGACAGAAGAGTAAGGGGGGCATGATCACAACCTACAAAATCCTCAGGGGAATCGACCGGGTAAACAAGGATGAACTATTCAACACTGGTGGGACGCGAACAAGGGGACACAGGTGGAAGCTGAGTACCCAAATGAGCCACAGAGACGTTAGAAAGAACTTTTTCAGTGTCAGAGTAGTTAGTAAATGGAATGCATTAGGAAGTGATGTGGTGGAGGCTGACTCCATACACAGTTTCAAATGTAGATATGATAGAGCCCAATAGGCTCAGGAATCTGTACACCAGTTGATTGACGGTTGAGAGGCGGGACCAAAGAGCCAGAGCTCAACCCCCGCAAGCACAATTAGGTGAGTACAATTAGGTGAGTACACACACACACACACACACACACACACACACACACACACACACACACACACACACACACACTCACACACACACACACACACACACACACACACACACACACACACACACACACACACACACGCAACTGGAGGACAGAAAATTATAATAGTAGTCATATATAACCCCCCACCAAATGATAGAAGACCCAGACAGGAATATGATAGAAACAACTTGGCCACCATCAATATAATAGAGAGAGCAGCTTCTGTGGCTAGCAGGAACGGATCCAGACCTCTAATCATGGGAGACTTCAACCATGGGAAGACAGATTGGGGGAACAGAGACCCACATGGAGGCCCAGACACATGGAGAGCTAAGCTGCTGGATGTGGCAACAAGAAACTTTATAAATCAACACGTCAAGGGACCGACAAGAATGAGAGGAGGGGATGAACCAGCCTTACTTGATCTGATATTTACCCTAAATGAGTCGGATATAAGAGAAGTTAAGTTGGAAGCCCCCTTGGGAATGAGTGATCATAGTGTATTGAGCTTTGAGTACCTGTTTGAGCTGGGAATTATCACCCCCAAATAAGAACTGGGAACCAAAGGGCTGGCGTACCGAAAGGGAAACTATGAGGAAATGAATAAATTCCTATGGGATATACATTGGGACACAGAACTCGGAACCAAGTCCGTACAAGACATGATGGACTATGTCACCCAAAAATGTCAGGAGGCTGTAAGCAGGTTTGTCCCGGCCCGACAGGAAAAAACAGAGAAGCAAAGGAAGAATCCGTGGTTTAATAAGGAATGTATGAAAGCAAAGGAGCAGAACAAAAGGGCATGGAGGAACTTCCGTAATAACAGAACACCAGAAAGTAGAGAGAGATACCAGAGAACCAGGAACGAGTATGTCAGTGTGAGAAGAGCAGCTGAGAAAAGGTATGAAAATGATATAGCTAATAAAGCCAAGACCGAATCCAAGCTATTACACAGTTACATCAGGACGAAGACAACAGTGAAGGAACAGGTGATGAAACTTAGAGTGGGCGAGGACAGGTACACAGAGAATGACAAAGAGGTGTGTGAAGAACTCAACAAAAGGTTCCAGGAGGTCTTTACAATAGAACAGGGAGATGTCGCGGCGCTAGAAGAGGTGGCAGCAAACCAGGTGACCTTGGATAGGTTCGAAATTGCAAGAGACGAGGTCAAGAAGCACCTATTGGAGCTGGATGTGAGAAATGCTGTTGGGCCGGATGGAATCTCGCCATGGGTATTGAAAGAGTGTGCAGGAGCACTTTGCCTACCACTCTCCATAATGTATAGTAGGTCACTGGAAACGGAGGACCTACCAGAAATATGGAAGACTGCTAATGTAGTACCAATATACAAAAAGGGTGACAGACAAGAGGCACTGAACTACAGGCCAGTGTCCTTAACTTGTATACCATGCAAGGTGATGGAGAAGATTGTGAGAAAAAACCTAGTTACACGTCTGGAGAGAAGAGACTTCGTGACAACCCATCAACATGGGTTCAGGGAGGGTAAATCTTGCCTTACAGGATTGATAGAATTCTACGATCAGGTGACAAAGATTAAACAAGAAACAGAAGGGTGGGCGGACTGCATTTTTTTGGATTGTCGGAAAGCCTTTGACACAGTACCCCATAAAAGGTTGATGCATAAGCTAGAGAAACCGGCAGGAGTAACTGGTAGGGTGCTCCAGTGGATAAGGGAGTACCTAAGCAATAGGAAGCAGAGAGTTACAGTGAGGGGTGAGACCTCAGACTGGCGTGAAGTCACCAGTGGAGTCCCACAGGGCTCTGTACTTGGACCTATCCTGTTTCTGATATACGTAAATGATCTCCCAGAGGGTATAGACTCATTTCTCTCAATGTTTGCTGACGACGCCAAAATTATGAGAAGGATTAAGACAGAGGAGGACAGCTTGAGGCTTCAAGAAGACGTGGACAAGCTGCAGGATTGGTCGAACAAATGGCTGTTAGAGTTTAATCCAAGCAAATGTAATGTAATGAAGATAGGGGTAGGAAGCAGGAGACCAGATACAAGGTATCACTTGGGAGATGAAATACTTCAAGAGTCCGAGAGAGAAAAAGACCTGGGGGTTGATATCACGCCAGACCTGTCCCCTGATGCTCATATGAAGAGGATAACAGCAGCAGCATATGCCAGGTTGGCTAACATAAGAACGGCCTTTAGAAACTTGTGTAAGGAATCTTTCAGAACATTATATACCACATATGTCAGACCAATCCTGGAGTATGCGGCACCAGCATGGAGTCCATATCTAGTCAAGCATAAGACTAAAATGGAAAAAGTTCAAAGGTTTGCCACCAGACTAGTACCCGAGCTGTGAGGTATGAGCTACGAGGAGAGACTACGGGAATTACACCTCACTTCGTTGGAAGACAGAAGAGTTAGGGGGGACATGATCACCACATTCAAGATCCTCAAGGGAATTGACAGGGTTGATAAAGACAGGCTGTTTAACACAAGGGGCACACGCACTAGGGGACACAGGTGGAAACTGAGTGCCCAAATGAGCCACAGAGATATTAGAAAGAACTTTTTTAGTGTCAGAGTGGTTGACAAATGGAATGCATTAGGAAGTGATGTGGTGGAGGCTGACTCCATACACAGTTTCAAGTGTAGATATGATAGAGCCCAATAGGCTCAGGAACCTGTACACCTGTTGATTGACAGTTGAGAGGCGGGACCAAAGAGCCAGAGCTCAACCCCCGCAAGCTCAACTAGGTGAGTACAACTAGGTGAGTACGCACACACACACACACACTGAGAGACACACGTTTTAGTGGGGTCTGTGAAGAAACGTCAAACAGTCGGGACAGTGACGAAGTAAAAGGCTATATCATAGTATTTGGCCTCTCGCAGTGTGTAGCAAACAGTGTGCAACGTATCATAAGGAAATCGCAAGTGATAGAGCAAAGAAACCAACATGGAGCTTGTGGCAACACCTGTGCATATACAATGTGAAACGACCGCGTGGAGCGACGCGCCATAGAACTTGCCTCGTTGTGCTTGTATGGGTTGACTGGTAAGTGCCTCTCTATAAAGTCTTCAACAGTGTAAAAGGTTTATGTAATATCATATAGTAGTCACATATAATGCATTTCATTCGATAATAGAACAGTAATCTTGATAGATTGATAGAGAATGAGGTAGGAACCTCACTGTGAGCTTAATTGGGAACTGAATTGTACTGTTAATCCCTACACATACACAAGTCAGGGTAAGAAACTTGTCACATATCAGTAAAAAGTGAAGAGTTAGCAACCACCTGACCTCTCCACTCCCAGTACCCTCCCAAAAACACCGCCCCCCCTTCCCCCCCCTACACGTCAACTGGCTACCATAGATTGGGTGACATACAATCTTCGTCCTACCCGACCACACCCCTCCCTCCCTCTCTCTCACGCCCTCTCTGTTTCCTCTCTCTCTCTCTCTCTCTCTCTCTCTCTCTCTCTCTCTCTCTCTCTCTCTCTCTCTCTCTCTCTCTCTCTCTCTCTCTCTCTCTCTCTCTCTCTCTCTCTTTCTCTCTCTTTCTCTCTCTTTCTCTCTCTTTCTCTCTCTCTCTCTCTCTCTCTCTCTCTCTCTCTCTCTCTCTCTCTCTCTTTCTCTCTCTCTCTCTCTCTCTCTCTCTCTCTCTCTCTCTCTCTCTCTCTCTCTCTCTCTCTCTCTCTCTCTCTCTCTCTCTCTCTCTCTCTCTCTCGCCCTCTGTCTCTCTCTCGCCCTCCCTCTCTCTCTCGACCTGCCTCCCTCTCTCTCTCTCGCCCTCCCTCTCTCTCTCGACCTGCCTCCCTCTCTCTCTCTCGCCCTTCCTCCACCCCCTCTCTTTCTCTCTCTCTCTCTCTCTCTCTCTCTCTCTCTCTCTCTCTCTCGCTCTCTCTCTCTCTCTCTCTCTCTCTCTCTCTCGCTCTCTCTCTCTCTCTCTCTCTCTCTCTCTCTCTCTCTCTCTCTCTCTCTCTCTCTCTCTCTCTCTCTCTCTCTCTCTCTCTCTCTGTCTCTCTCTCTCTCGCTCTCTCTCTCTCTCTTTCTCGCTCTCTCTCTCTCTCTCTCTCTCTCTCTCTCTCCCTTCCACTATGATATCAAAACAGGGAAAATCAAAAAGTTTTAATATCAGGGAAAGGGACAAGAAGGCAGGAGGACGCACCAGGGACACAGGGAATAGTCAAAGTGAGTAAATGAAGGAAGTGTTATCCCATGTTTGGGAGGAATTCAGGAAGGAGATACATGAAATGAAGAATACAATTAGAAACCTGCAAAGTGAGCTGACAGTAGCAAAGAATGAGATCAAATCCCTCACAGAGAAACATAATGAGACTGGGCATCAGATAATCTTCCAAAGTGAAGATGTAATTGGCACATTGGAAGGAAAGACCTCTTTTACCTGAAATATTTGTGGAAATACTGAGAAACAGCACAGAAGCAATGGCCACAGTGAGGGAGGTAGCCATACAAGCAGCTACCTCACAGGATGCAGTAAGGTGCACCAGTCAGCTGCTGGAAAGAAAAAGATCAATTATAGCTGTAGGCATCAAAGAACAGGAAAGATCCAATAGGCAAGAATGGAATAGCAAAGACACAGGCAGTAAATGGGATACTAAAGGGGTTAAAGATGGAAGGGGCTGAACAAAACATTGAGAAGTTTTTCAGGTTAGGCTGGTACAACAAGGACAGAAACCTCTTGGTGAAGATAGTGTTTGCAAATAAGACTACGAATGAGGTTATTCTAGAAAGGAAGAGTCATCTGCAGTATGTGAAGAAATACAAAAAATTATTCCTCCAGAGGGACAGGACAAAAGAGGAGAGCCAGGGCGTCAGAGGCCAAGAAGAAGCGCAGGGAGAGAGGAGTAAACCAGGAAATCACAGCCCCAACAGAACAGTCCCAGAAACAAGAGGGGAACCCACAACCAACATCCCAGTAACACCAGAGGGGAACCCACAACCAACATACCAGTAACACCAGAGGGGAACCCACAACCAACATACCAGTAACACCAGAGGGGAACCCACAACCAACATACCAGTAACACCAGACGGGAGGGCAACACCGCCACCCTCCTCTGCATAGAAACCCTCCCAACCCCTCACCTTACCTGCCCCCACTAAAATGCTCACTCAACCCAACCCTTGCTCCCTCTTCCCCACACCCCATTCCGACCCCTGTCACCCATCCCCCATTTCCACCATGTCCCCCCTCCCCCTTCATCACATACCCTCCTCCCCCCTCCCCACATATCCTCCCTGCCCCCCACTACCTCCACAACAACCCATACCCTACTTGTCCTCCCTTCACTTTAACCCCTACCCCCACCCAAATATCCACTGAGGCCCTGTTAACCACCTCACAGATCTTCACACCTATTGAACAGCTTCCTCCATCAGCAGAACGCTCACCAAGAAGGGGACAAGAGAATGAACAGGAGAAAGTGAGCTTCAAAGCAATGTACACTAACATAGATGGGATTATGAATAAAACAAGTGAACTTGAAGAATGGGCACTAGAAGAAAACCCAGACATAATAGTACTCACAGAAACAAAGCTAACCAAAACCATAACTAATGCAGTGTTTCCACAGGATTACTATGTAGTGAGGAAAGAGAGAGAGAAGGAAAAGGAGGAGGTCATGTCACTTTGCTGATAAGAAAAGACTTGAGTTTTGAAGAGATGGTGTTCAGGGCTTGTGAAGATTTCAGTGACTACATAGCAGGTACCATAGCAATTGGAGGAAAAAAAATATTGTAGTAGTCATTTATAACCCCCCACCAAACGACAGAAGACCCAGACAGGAATATGATAGAAACAACATGGCCACCAGCAACACAATAGAGAGAGCCGCTTCTGTAGCTAGCAGGAAAGGATCCAGACTCATGAGAGACTTCAACCATGGGAAGATAGATTGGGAGAACAGAGACCCACACGGAGGACTGGACACATGGAGAGCTAAGCTGCTGGACGTAGCATCAAGAAACTTTCGCTCAGTAAGAATTCAGCATTGAATTCTCCGTTAAACAGAGTGGTGTCTGGTAACGACTCAGCATTGAGTCCTCCATTAAAATATTTGCCAAAAATCCAGATTTTATCAAATTTTGGGGGGACTAGATTTAAAATGCGCGCCAAAGCGCCACGCACCGCTTTTGTTGGGCCATGTAGCTCCCAAGCGGCTCGGCTCACGCCGTAGGCGGGTGGGCGTCTGGGTACACATTGTGTGTAACACTTGGCCTGTCTTCAACTTGTCAGCGGGTGGAGCGTGACCACGCTTTTTTATTTTATATGCATATATTTCTTTAGAGAATTCTATTGCAAACCCATTGATACCAAAATGAAAGACCTAGGACGAAAATTGAGGTGACCAAAGTGAAAAGAGTGTACACATTATATTGCTATTGCTCGCTCCCGAGTCACTCACTCGCACTTTCTCTGTTTTTTTCTGCGGGTGGTACGCCAGGCTTTTGGACTTTATATGCATTTAATCGTGTAGAGACGTCTATTGCGAACACATTGATATCAAATTGTAAAACCTAGGATGAGAATTGAGATGACAAAGTTGAAAAGAGTACACACTTTTCAGTATTACTACACTCTCTAATGGACGGCACTCCTTCATGTTCTCATCACCTGCTTTCATCACGTCGCCGAGTGGAGCGCGCCACGGTTTTTGACATTATACGCATATACTCTTGTTGGGAATTTTATTGCGAACACATTGATACCAAAATGAAAGACCTAGGATGAAAATTGAGGTAACCAAAGTGAAAGGAGTGTACACATTTTATTGCTCTTGTGTGCTCCCGGGTAACTTTCTCTCACTTTCTCTGTTTGCTGCGGGTGATAGGCCGGGTTTTTTGAGTTTATATGCTTTTAGTCCTGTAGAACATTCTATTGCGAACATATTCATACAAAATTGAAAAACGTAGTACGAGAATTAAGGTGACAAAGTTGAAAAGAATATATACTTTTCAGCACTATCGGGCGCTCCCGCAGAACGTCCAAAACTACTAGGGTAGGAGAAATGCTCGTTTGCTCATGGCGCGAAAGTGTACAGGACATGTTTGAAAGCAAAGAAACTGAACAAAAGGGCGTGGAGGATCTTCCGAAATATCAGAATACCAGACAGTAGAGAGAGATACCAGAGAACCTGGAACGAGTATGTAAGGGTGAGAGCTGAGTAAAAGTTTTAAAATGATATAGCTAATAAAGCCAAGACCGAACCAAAGCTACTACACTGTCTAATCAGAAGGAAAACATTAGTGTAGGAACAGGTGATGAAATTTAGAACAGGTGAGGACAGGTACACAGAGAACGACAAAGAGGTGTGTAAAGAACTCAACAAAAGGTTCCAGGAAGTCTCCACAATAGAACAAGGAGAGGTGACTGCGCTAGGAGAGGGGGGCAGTAAACCTGGCGACCTTGGAAAGGTTCGAAATTACAGGAGATGAGGTCAAGCGGTACCTGTTGCATCTGGACGTGAGAAAATCTGTTGGCCTGGTCGGAATCGCACCATGGGTATTGAAAGAATGTGCAGGAGCGCTTTGATTGCCACTCTCCATAGTTTATAATAGGTCACTGGAAATGGGAGACCTACCAGAAATATGGAAGACAGCTAATGTAGTCCTAATATACAAAAAGGGTGACAGACAAGAGGCACTGAACTACAGGCCAGCGTCCTTAACTTGTGTACCATGCAATGTGATGGAAAAGATCGTGAGAAAAAAACTAGTAAAACATCTGGAGTGAAGAGACTGTGTTACAACCCATCAACATGGGTTCAGGGAGGGTAAATCTTGCCTTTCAGATTTAATAGAAATCTTTGATCAGGTGACAAAGATTAAGCAAGAATGAGAAAGATGGGCAAACTGCATTTTTTTGGACTGTCTGAAAGCCTTTGGCACACTGCCTCAAAAAAGGCTGATGCATAACCTGGAGAAACAAACAGGAGTAACTGGTAGGAAGCTTCAGTGGAGTCCCACAGGGCTCTGTACTCGGATCTATCTTGTTTCTGATATTCACAAATAATCTCCCAGTGGGTATAGACTCATTCCTCTCAATGTTTGCTGACGACACCAAAATTATGAGAAGAATTAAGACAGAGGAGGACAGCTTGAGGCTTCAAGAAGACGTGGACAAGCTGCTGGAATGGTCGAACAAATGCTTGATAGAGGTCAACCTAAGAAAATGCAATGCACTGCAGATAGGTGTAGGAAGCAGGAGACCAGATACAAGGGATCATTTGGGACATGAAATACTTCAAGAGTCAGAGAGAGAGAAAGACCAGGAGGATGATATCATGCCTGATCAGTCCCCTGAAGCTCATATCAAGAGGATAACATCAGCGGCATATGCCAGGTTCGCTAACATAAGAACGGCCTTTAGAAACTTGTGTAAGGAATCTTTCAGAACTTTGTATACCACATATGTCAGACCAATCCTGGAGTATGTGGCTCCAGCATGGAGTCCATATCTAGTGAAGCATAAGACTATATTGGAAAAGGTTCAAAGGTTTGCCACCAGACTAGTACCCGAACTGAGGGGTATGATCTACGAGGAGAGACTACGGGAATTAAACCTCACGTCACTGGGAGACAGAAGAGTTGGAGGGGACATGATCACCACGTACAAGATTCTCAGATAAATTGATAGGGTAGATAAAGACAGGCTATTTACCACAAGGGGCACACACACTAGGGGACAAAGGTGGAAACTGAGTGCCCAAAGGAGCCATAGAGATGTTAGAAAGAATTTTTTCAGTGTCAGAGTAGTAGACAAATTGAATGCATTAGAAAGTGATGTGGTGGATGCTGACTCCATACACAGTTTCAAGTGTAGAAATGATAGATCCCAATAGGCTCAAGAACCTGTACACCAGTTGATTGACAGTTGAGAGGCGGGACCAAAGAGCCAGAGCTCAACCCCCACAAGCACAATTAGGTAAGTACACAAACACACACACACACACACACAGAGCAGCGGACAGCACGCTGGATGCGTGATCCTGTGGTCCCAGGGTTCGATTCCGGGCGCCGGCGAGAAACAATGGGTAGAGCTTCTTTCACCCTAATGCACATGTTACCTAGGAGTAAATAGGTATTTGGGAGTTAGTTAGCTGTCACGGGCTACTTCTTGGGGTGTGTGTATGTGAGTTGTGTGGGGGGAAAAAACAGTAGTTAGTAACAGTTGATTGACAGTTTAGAGGTGGGCCGAAAGAGCAGAGCTCAACCCCTGCAAGCACAACTAGGTGAATACAGCACATGTGTGTGGTCAGTCGTGGTGGATGGACATGGGTTTTGAGCTCCTGGGTTATTAGTGAAGTGGGAGGGATAATCAGGCTACTTCGAAGTGAAAAAGTGTAGACGAGTGAATGAAACCCTTGGAATTTGACTTGAACCATAAGGAAGCGAAGAAAGAAAGTATACATAGCATAACAGAATATAGGTGTTGAATGCATTGTGGTGGTGTGAAGTAGTGGAGCAGACCTAACGCTGACTGTGACCTTATCAGCCTTAATCTGTGACCTCACCCCGGAAGCAACCTTAGTACACCTCGTTGGGAGACGCCTGGAGATTCGATCGCCTATATTTTGTATTGCAGGTTGATAAGGTAATTGGAACGCCTGTGGGTAAGATTGTTTATAGCAATGACTAGATCAGGAAGGGCATCTAAGTCCAACAGTATTATGAAAGAAGAAGAGGATAGGTTTGTAGAGAAGCCGATAGGGAAATTTATAGAGAAGAGTGATGTATGGATAGAGAATCTAATCCAAGGGATTGAATGTGAGATCTTTAATAAAAGACATGCCAGGTTCGAAGACAAAAGCAAGAGCTTATGGACTATATTCAAAAAGAAATCAGAAAGAGCAGGGAAGCATTGGAAAGTGAAATAACTAAATAAAGTGAAATAATCCAGGGAAAGGGCAACCAGCATGAGAGTGCGTCACTGAGAAAGGGTCCATTATACTCCATGGATTACTTGAATCAGAGGCATCATCGAGGCAGGAAAGGGTGGATATGGAAGAATTTGAGTTACAGGAGATCTTGAGATATATTTGAGCCGAGATGGCAGGAAATAAGGTGGAAATCCGCTGCCGGATTGGGCCTTACAACTGTAACAAGAATCGACCTGTCCTGGTACAGTTCTCTAACGAAGAGGCAGTGGATTACATACTGCAACACAAACATTTACTCAGAGGTAGTGGAAACTATTACAACGTGTTTAATGATAGATATATGACAAAAGATGAACAGATAACCCAGAGACTGAGCCGATCGGCACGCCACAACTATACCCATTCGAGGGGCGGTACCCACCCCACCTTTGCTAACCACCCCACAACTCCTATCCAAGCAACACCCCTCCCCAAATCAGCCCTCCTATCCCTCGCCCCTGCTTATCTCCCCAACAACTACCCTGTCCCCTCTGACCCCATTGCATTCAATTCCATCTGCTTCATCCCTCGTTCCAAGGACCCCCTCATTCCCTCAACCCCCAAAACCTGCACAGTCCTCACCTCTCTATGCCTCCCCCATCTTCCATATGATCTCCTCCCCATGCAAACCCCCCCACCTCTTCTTCCATTTCCCTCTTCTCTCCTCTTTGCCCCAATGCCCACCTACCCCTGAGTCCCCCCCCCCCCTGACTAATACAACCTCTCTCCCAATCTCATTATCCATGCTCCATCCTCCCTGCTTCCACCCCACCGCCACTATCCTTCCCGCCCTCCCCCCCCCCCAAACCTCTCAACCTCAATCTGACACTCAGTGTCACGCTATCTCTCAACCCCACTATGCCTCTCAAAGCCTCCCTAATTTTCAGACCCAGTATGCCCTTCCTACTCCATTCCTACCTACCTACCCAGACCTTACTACCCCAGAATTTCCTACCTACCTTCCTACATGCCCAGACCCCATTCGACTCCTAGGCACCTCCGCAGCCCCCATTCACCCCCCCCCCCATGCACCCCTCAGATCCCCCCAAACCCCATTCATCCCCCAGATTCCCCCCAGACCCCCAGAGAAAGGGTGAACTCTGGTACCAGAGTTTCCAAGAAGAGTCTCAAGGTTTGGTACACCAGTGCTGATGGGGTAACTAATAAAGCAGAAGAGATAAAAGAAAGAGTTAATGAGGCAGTTCCTGACATAGTTGCCATAGTGGAAACTAAAATAAATGGCATGATCTCAGATGCAATCTTTCCAGATTGGTACCAGGTGATAAGAAAAGAAAAGACACAGAAACAGGGAGGGGAGTGGCAATCCTAATAAAACAGAAATGGATGTTTTAAAAAATGGAAAATCGGGGTACCAATGAGAGCACAAGCTCCATACATGGAACTCTTACAGCAGATCGGAGGAAGATTGTGATCTTGGTAATCTACAATATCCCACCAAACAGCAGATGGCCCAGGCAGGAGTATCATGACAACAACAAGGCATGTATAGATGAACTGCAGAGGGCAGCAACATTAGCTCACAGAATGAGAGCGAAACTGCTGGTCATGAGGGGACCTAAATCATGGAGAGGTAAATTGGGAATCAAGGAATCCGGATGGCGAGGAAGAAACATGGGGAGCAAAGTTAGTAGATGTTATAGACAGGAATATCCTAACACAACATGTGAAGAAGACACAAGGAAAAGAGGAGGGATACACCTAGCCTATTAGACCTGATTTTCACCCAGAACGTAGAAGACATCGAGAATTTGGAACATAAACTACCTCTAGGGGACAGTCACCATTGTGTCCTAGTCTTTGACTACATGATGAACTCAAACTTGTGACAAAGGGACAAGAGTTCTGGGAAAGGAGAATTGACTACAGGAAAGGGGACTACAGGAGGATAATAGACTACCTGGGAGAAGTGCAGTGGGAGGAAGAAATTAGAGGAAAAATAGTCCAAGAGATGATGGACCTAGTCACACGGAAATGCCAGGAGGCCGAAGAGAGATTTATACCAACAGTAAAGGAAAAAGTAAGATGGAATATAATAACCCATGGTTTAATAGACAGTGTCTGGAAGCAAAACTGAGTAACAGGAGGGAGTGGAGGAAGTACAGAAGAAAGACAAAGGACAGAGGACAACAGGATCAGTTGTAACAGAGCTAGGAACGATTACATTAATATAATTATCACTTTACTCCCCGGCGGACACAAGATCGTGTACTCCGGGGGTCACTTGAAAATCTGCAGGAGATATATTTTTATGTCTGACGAACAAATATTTCTATAAAAATCAATTCTTATCCGATCGACTTGGGGATAGTATGAACACGTTTGCCATAAAAGTTACGTTTTCTCTAATATCCACATAGCCTATTTAGGAGAACGACATCGTCTTGTATCTTCGTGGTAAAACTATTGTAGATCGCTTATGTGGGGTAACTGTAACACTTCGCCTACTTCCCACACTCTTGCGGGTGGGCCGCGATCATGATTCTACATTTATATGCATATGTTCGTGTAGGGAATTTTATTGCGATCTCAAAGATACCAAATTTAACGCAGTAGGACAAGTGTGGAGTTAACAACCCTGAAAAAAATGGAAACATCTCGTCGCTGTTTGGAGCTCACGGCTAGTGATCCACGTAATTTCTTTATTGGTAGTGGTTTAAATCACAGTTTGGTGACATTTTTTACATATGTTCTTCTAGAACATTCTATTGCAAACGCATTGGTACAAAAATGAAATATGTACAACGAATATTAAGGTCAGCGCAGTGAAAAAGAGTATACACTTTTCCGTGTTGCCGCTCGATCGCCCGAAATGCTGATTCCACATTTTTCAAGTTTTGGTCCTGTTCGTGGAGAGCAGTAAAGTGTTTTGATAACATAAGAAGAGCATCGGAAAGAAATTATGAGAACGATATTGCGATAAAAGCGAAAAAGCAACCGAAATTACTACACAGCCATATAAGAAGAAAAATGTCGGTGAATGACCAAGTGACAAGCCTTAGGAAAACAGAGGGGGCATATACAAAAAGTTACAAGGAAATCTATGAGGCACTAAATGTCAGTTTCCATGTATTGTTCACAACTGAGCCTAAGCAGCTCCCGTTGTTAGAAGAGATTACCCTAGATGAAAGACTACGAGAAATAGAGGTGACAGCAGAGAAGGTAATGAAACAGTTGACAACACTGGATGCAACTAAAGCAGTTAGACCAGACAAAGTGTCCCCGTGGATACTAAAAGAAGCAGCGCAGGCCCTCAGCATGCCTCTGGCAAGGATCTTTAATGAATCACTTTTGTCGGGTGAATTGCCCAATTGCTGGAAGAGGGCAAATGCTGTAAAGATTTTCAAGAAAGGTGATAGGGAGGAGGCACTTAACTATAGACCCATATCACTGACAAGCACCCCCTGTTAAATACTTGAAGAATAATTAGGCTAAGACTGATTGCACACCAAGAGAACTTTAGGTTTGTAAACAAACATCAACATGGGTTCTGGACAGGGAAATCTTGCCTAGCAAATCTTCTGGAATTCTATGATAAAATAACGAGAATAAGGCAGGACAGAGAAGGTCGGGCAGACTGCATATTTCTGGACTGTCAAAAGGCCTTTGAAACAGTACCACACATGAGACTGCTATTGAAGCTTGAGAGGCAGGCGGGAGTAAGAAGAAAGGCCCTAACATGGGTAAGGAACTACCTAACAGGAAGGAGCCAGAGAGTTACGGTAAGGGGCGAGAAGTCGGACTGGCAAACAATAACAAGTGGAGTACTTTAAGGATCGGTGCTAGGACCATTTCTAATTTCTAATATACGTAACGACATGTTTACAGGAGTAGAGTCCTACATGTCGATGTTCACGGATGATGCAAAGTTGATGAGAAGAGTTGTGGCACATGAGGATTGTAGGATTCTCCAAGAGGACTTGAACAGCTTGCTGAGATGGTCACAGAAATGGCTACTGGATTTCAACACGAGCAAATGTAAAGTTAATGAAATGGGACTAGGTGATAGGATACCAAAGGGAAAGTACACAATGAAGGGGAACTGCCTACCTGTGATGACATGAGACAGAGATCTGGGCGTGGACGTATAACACCAAATTCTACGATCAGGTGACAAAGGCTTACCAGTTATGCCAGTTGCTGTAAGGTTTCTGTGCTGGCTAGGGTTCGAATCTCCTGGTGGGAAAGTGTTCTAAGGTTGTATAATCTCTCTTGCGGTGTTTAGGCAAGTTGTGCATTAAGCATAGACACAGAGTTCTCCCATATTAACAGGAATTTGATGAAAGCAAGTGAGTAGCCCCTCACTATGCTCTAGTTGCCCTAGGGAGGTGGTGATCTTTGGAGGTGAAATACTCCGAAATTACAATCTCTTTTAAGGGTCTGAGCTATGGTGCAGTGGGTTAAAGGCTTACCAGTTATGCCAGTTGCTGTAAGGCTTCTGTGCTGGCTAGGGTTCGAATCTCCTGGTGGGAAAGTGTTCTAAGGTTGTATAATCTCTCTTGAGTTTTCTCAATATTTCTTATGTTTCTTTTTACTGTCGATGGTAATGGAAAAATCAATTTTTATTTCTAGTGTGACGCGACGCTTGAACGCGTTTCGTGATAACTTATTACATTTTCAAAGGCTTTAGTTTACTCACACACAACTGTAACCTGAAAACACTAAACAGAGTTTTACTTATGCTAAACACTTAAATAGCTTGTCTTATATACTCGCATTTGGGTGAGGTGGTATGTTGCAACAGTTTTGGATGAGGTGAACAAACTTTTGACCAACACAAGACAGAACATGGAACATTGGGTATTAATTGGATAAATGAGAGGGAAGAATGGAAGTAACTGCAAAGGGCCTTTGGCCCATTCTTCCTCTTGATGCTTCTATATTGGTAGGGAGTCATAAAGTGGGTAGAATATAGTTGTGCATTAATTGGCTGTTGAGTCAACACCAGCAATCAACAGCCAATTATTGAGTTTTCAGTTATATATATATATATATATATATATATATATATATATATATATATATATATATATATATATATATATATATATATATATATATATATATATATATGTCGAACCTAGTAGCCAGAACGCACTTCTCAGCCTACTATGCAAGGCCCAATTTGCCTAATAAGCCAAGTTTTCACGAATTAATTGTTTTTCGACTACCTAACCTACCTAACCTAACCTAACCTAACTTTTTCGGCTACCTAACCGAACCTAACCTATAAAGATAAGTTAGGTTAGGTTAGGTAGGGTTGGTTAGGTTTGGTCATATATCTACGTAAATTTTAAGTCCAATAAAAAAAATTGACCTCATACATAATGAAATGGGTAGCTTTATCATTTCATAAGAAAAAAATTAGAGAAAATATATTAATTCAAGAAAACTTGGCTTATTAGACAAATCAGGCCTTGCATAGTAGGCTGAGAAGTGCGTTCTGGCTACTAGGTACGACATATATAAATATATATATATATATATATATATATATATATATATATATATATATATATATATATATATATATATATATATATATATATATATATATATATGTCGTACCTAGTAGCCAGAACGCACTTCTCAGCCTACTAAACAAGGCCCGATTTATCTAATAAGCCAAGTTTTCATGAATTAATTGTTTTTCGACTACCTAACCTACCTAACCTAACCTAACCTAACTTTTCTACCCTAGTGTATGGGTCCCTACACTTGCACCAGAGGTGGTACCCCTCCTATATAAAAAATATATATATATTTATATATATATATATATATATATATATATATATATATATATATATATATATATATATATATATATATATATATATATATATATATATATTATTTGCTGTGCCCAATGCAGCCCTGGGAACTCGCCTCAGTCATGACGCTCTCCGCATTGGAGTTGCCCTTCGCCTTGCCGCCCCCATCCTCACCAAACATAGGTGCATCTGCGGAACTGCGATGGCAGACCAATATGGTCGTCATGGTCTGGTATGTCGTAAATCACAGGGTAAAATTGCAAGACATGAAGAAGTCAACGACATCATCAAGAGGAGCCTCGCCATAGCCCGCTGCCCGGCACAAAGAGAACCACACTTATCCAGACCTAACGACCCTCAGAAGCGCCCTGATGGGGTCACCTTGCTACCTTGGAAGGATGGTAAGCAAGTGGTATGGGACTACACGTGCGCTGCCACACTGGCCAGTACCTACCTCCACTACAGCACACGTGAAAGCGGTGGTGCTGCTTCTTTCAGGGAATCGCAGAAAATTATTAAATACAGAGGTCTAGCACACTGCTACAGCTTTGTTCCGATCGGCTCGGAGACCCTCGGTTCGTGGGGAAAATGTGCATTGAAGTTCCTGAAGGAATTGGGGGACAAATTGATCAGCGCTACAAAAGACCAGAGAGCAAAAAGTTTCTTGTTCCAGTGCCTCAGTGTTGCGTTTCAGAGGGGAAATGCCTGTTGCGTCTTGGGCACTAGTCCAACTTCAGAGGAATTCGAAGAAGTGTTTGACTTGCAACAATGATCGAACCCGTCTGTGACATTCATCAATGTTTCCCATTGTTGTGTTTTTCAAGAGATCCATAACCTTTAAGCACCTTTTTGCATTATTATTTTTGTATCAACCCATGTATATCTTGTAACCATCAAATGCATAATAAAGCACAAAAAATAAAAAAGGAAGGGGGTGGTAGGAGAAAAGCACACAGAAACTGTATTGGAGGGGATCTAAACATTCCCTCTAATGCGTTATGCGTGGTTTCCTCCGAGGCTATGGGTCCCCCTTCTTCCAGCTAGAGGTGGTACTCCCTTCCATTGTATGTATATATATATATATATATATATATATATATATATATATATATATATATATATATATATATATATATATATATATATAATAATCTTTTGAAAATATATCTATAATTTTTAATATATATTTTTGGTGGTTCCAGGTATGCCAACTGGGAACGGTGCTCATCCCATCAGTGGCGGCGGAGGTGCGGGCGGCGGTTGGGTCTCTCCTGGGGGTGGCGTGAGCGGCCCTGGGGCAGGCGTGGGCAGCGTGGACGCCGAGGAGGATGAGGGCCCCGGTGGGAACACCAGGTTGTTGGAGCTGGTGCCTCCCATAATCATAGTGTTGGTGGCCTCCCTGACCACCATCCTGGTGATGGCGCTCCTGGTGATTCTCCTCCTGAAGAGACGGAGCAGGCTGCGACGCCTGGAGCAGGAGATAAAGCAGGTGTGTGTAGTTACGTAGGGGTGTAGTTAGACAGGTGTGTGTGGTTACGTAAGAATGTAGTTAGGCAGGTGTATGTGGTTACGTAGGAGTGTAGTTAGGCAGGTGTGTGTGTGGTTACGTAGGGGTGTAGTTAGACAGGTATGTGATGTGTGTTGGTGGTGTGTGTGTGTGGATGAGGAGTGGTGAGGCATGTTTAGTAGTAGATATATTAGTTGTAAAGGTGTCAGGAGGATGGTGTGTGTGAGCGTAGTAGTGGTTCAGGTGTGTAGTAGAGATCCAGGTGTGTGGTAGGGTTAATTAAGGTGTGAAGACAAATGCCGAGCATCTTTTAACAACTATGTGCCTTAATGTTCTCTAAACTGCTTTTGAACTGCCATATTTAACGATCAATATAAAAGAAAGGTTTCGTTTAAAGACAAAATAATCAGCATGTGATAAACGACATACAAAAACTGATGTTGACCAGACCTACACACTAGAAGGTGAAGGGACGACGACGTTTCGGTCCGTCCTGGACGATTCTCAAGTCGATTGTGATCCAGGACGGACAGAAACGTCGTCGTCCCTTCACTTTCTAGTGTGTGATCTGGTGAACATATTTCAGCCACGTTATTGTGACTCATCACCTGCATACAAAGACTTATTTTGAACGCCATAAAGTTTGAAGCAATATTAACCAGTCTCCGTGGTGAGACACTCGCCTGGCGTTCCGCGAGCGCTTTGTCATGGGTTCGTATCCTGGCCGGGGAGGATTTACTGGGCGCAATTCCTTAACTGTAGCCTCTGTTTAACTCAACAGTAAAATGTATACTTGGTTGTAAAAACGATTCTTCGCGGTGGGGATCGTATTCCAGGGACCTTCCCGAAACGCTACGCGTACTAGTGGCTGTACAATAATGTAACAACTCTTGTAATTCTCTCAATATATATATATATATACATATATATATATGTATACATATATATATATATATATATATATATATATATATATATATATATATATATATATATATATATATATATATACATATATTTTATTAAATATGACCGAAAAAGTAAGATTAATAATTCTAACACGAATTTTCTCAATCTTTCGTACATTATGCTTCACTGTTGGAGGTAAATCAAAAATCACTTCTCCAAAATTCATTTTTATTTTAGAAATCCTAGTAAACAACACAGAAATCATCGATAGATACAGCGATAGCAGGCGGCTCGACGTTTGCGAGGCACTACACATCAAGAAGTCAACACCAGCAATCAACAGCCAATTATTGCACAACTATATTCTACCCACCTCAAGACTCCGCTCCAATATAGAAGCATCAAGAAATATGGACCAATAGGCTTTCTACAAACACTTCTATTCAATATCCATTGTTTCGTGTTCTGTCTTGTGTTGATACTTTTAATACCCTATTAATATCCTCTAATGCCACATCATCCTTCCCACCTTACTCAAATGTAATGCCACATCACCCTTCCCACCTCACTCAAATGTAGATATAAAATCAGGGAAACGCAAGTTCTAATCAGTTGTGTATTTGTGAAGTCTTTGAAAATGTAATAAGTTTTACGAAACGCGCCCGTGTCGCGTCAGACTAGAAATAAAAATGAATTTTGGAGAAGTGATTTTTGATTTACCTCCAACAGTGAAGCATAATGTACGAAAGATTGAGAAAATTCGTGTTAGAATTATTAATCTTACTTTTTCGGTCATATTTAATAAAATATGTCTACAGGAAAGACTGCTACCAAAATATACTAATATACATACATATATATATATATATATATATATATATATATATATATATATATATATATATATATATATATATATATATATATATATATATATGTATACACATATATATATATATATATATATATATATATATATATATATATATATATATATATATATATATATATATATATATATATATATATATATATGTCGTACCTAGTAGCCAGAATGCCCTTCTCAGCCTACTAGGCAAGGCCCGATTTGCCTAATAAGCCAAGTTTTCCTGAATTAATATATTTTCTCTAATTTTTTCTTATGAAATGATAAAGCTACCCATTTCATTATGTATGAGGTCAATTTTTTTTTATTGGAGTTAAAATTAACGTAGATATATGACTGAACCTAACCAACCCTACCTAACCTAACCTAACCTATCACTATAGGTTAGGTTAGGTTAGGTAGCCGAAAAAGTTAGGTTAGGTTAGGTTAGGTAGGTTAGGTAGTCGAAAAAACATTAAATCATGAAAACTTGGCTTATTAGGCAAATCGGCCCTTGCATAGTAGGCTGAGAAGTGCGTTCTGGCTACTAGGTATGACATATATATATATATATATATATATATATATATGTCGTACCTAGTAGCCAGAACTCACTTCTCAGCCTACTATGCAAGGCCAAATTTGCCTAGTAAGCCAAGTTTTCATGAATTAATTGTTTTTCGACTACCTAACCTACCTAACCTAACCTAACCTAACTTTTTCGGCTACCTAACCAAACCTAACCTATAAAGATAGGTTAGGTTAGGTTAGGTAGGGTTGGTTAGGTTCGGTCATATATCTACGTTAATTTTAACTCCAATAAAAAAAAATTGACCTCATACATAATGAAATGGGTAGCTTTATCATTTCATAAGAAAAAAATTAGAAAAAATATATTAATTCAGGAAAACTTGGCTTATTAGGCAAATCGGGCCTTGAATAGTAGGCCAAAAAGTGAGTTCTGGCTACTAGGTACAACATATATATATATATATATATATATATATATATATATATATATATATATATATATATATATATATATATATATATATAATACCACAATGCAGTCGTATTCCACAACAGTGTGAAGGAACGGGACAATATTATCAATTAGCATTCATTCTTTGGATTACATATATATTCACAGTTACTGTGAGAAGCACCAGTGTGATATACACAGTTACTGTGAGAAGCACCAGTGTGATATACACAGATACTGTGAGAAGCACCAGTGTGGTATACACAGTTACCGTGAGAAGCACCAGTGTGGTATACACAGTTACTGTGAGAAGCACCAGTGTGGTATACACAGTTACTGTGAGAAGCACCTAGTGTGGTATACACAGTTATTGTGAGAAGCACCAGTGTGATATACACAGTTATTGTGAGAAGCACCAGTGTGATATACACAGTTACTGTGAGAAGCACCAGTGTGATATACACAGTTACTGTGAGAAGCACCAGTGTGATATACACAGTTACTGTGAGAAGCACCAGTGTGGTATTCACGGTTATTGTGAGAAGCACCAGTGTGATATACACAGTTACTGTGAGAAGCACCAGTGTGGTATACACAGTTACTGTGAGAAGCACCAGTGTGGTATACACAGTTACTGTGAGAAGCACCAGTGTGGTATACACAGTTACTGTGAGAAGCACCAGTGTGGTATACACAGTTACTGTGAGAAGCACCAGTGTGGTATACACAGTTACTGTGAGAAGCACCAGTGTGGTATACACAGTTACTGTGAGAAGCACCAGTGTGGTATACACAGTTACTGTGAGAAGCACCAGTGTGGTATACACAGTTACTGTGAGAAGCACCAGTGTGGTATACACAGTTACTGTGAGAAGCACCAGTGTGGTATACACAGTTACTGTGAGAAGCACCAGTGTGGTATACACAGTTACTGTGAGAAGCACCAGTGTGGTATACACAGTTACTGTGAGAAGCACCAGTGTGGTATACACAGTTACTGTGAGAAGCACCAGTGTGGTATACACAGTTACTGTGAGAAGCACCAGTGTGGTATACACAGTTACTGTGAGAAGCACCAGTGTGGTATACACAGTTACTGTGAGAAGCACCAGTGTGGTATACACAGTTACTGTGAGAAGCACCAGTGTGGTATACACAGTTACTGTGAGAAGCACCAGTGTGGTATACACAGTTACTGTGAGAAGCACCAGTGTGGTATACACTGTTACTGTGAGAAGCACCAGTGTGGTAAACACTGTTACTGTGAGAAGCACCAGTGTGGTATACACAGTTACTGTGAGAAGCACCAGTGTGGTATACACAGTTACTGTGAGAAGCACCAGTGTGGTATACACAGTTACTGTGAGAAGCACCAGTGTGATATACACAGTTACGTAACAATAATGACAGCTGCAAATAAACAAATTGTAACAGAACAAATAATAGGTCATTTTTGGTTGTCAATTACTTCCCTCTGTCAAGCTCCTTCACAAAGCGTTACAATGATCTGTTACAAGGCGTTGATCGTCTGTGACTCTCTGCTTCTCTGTGCAACAGGTCAAGCTGAACAAGAAGGTGCGTGTACACAGCAGAGGTGAGGACAGCCCCTCCTCCAGGGACACCCCAGGTAAGCCAGCAGCTCTTCCGTTTTTGTTGCCTTTTGAAAGAGATTCAATCTTCTCTCGGATGGTAAACTGACATTTACTCGTTAGGAAAATCTTGAAACCCTGATGGTGCATTGTATTATATTATTGTTTTAAAAATGACTACGATTAGGTTTATTAAAGCTATACGTGTCAGGAAAGCATTTTTTTTTTGGTGTGGGGGGGGGGGGGGGAGGGGGGGAGTTGTGAGCACATATGCATATATATATATATATATATATATATATATATATATATATATATATATATATATATATATATATATATATATATATATGCATATGTTTCGAACGCGTTTCGTAATAACCTTTTTTATTTTCAAACACTTTAGTCTACACACCCAACTGTAACCTGAAATTACTAAACAGAGTTTTACTTATACTAACACCAAACAGCTTATCTGTCTTACATATACTCGCACTTGGGTGAGGTGATATGGTGCAAGAGTTTTGGATGAGGTGAACAAATTTGTGAGTCATCAGTTCCTTTATTATCAGATGTGTGGGATAGATGTGAAATATTTAGCTAGGGTAAATGGCTAAATACTCACTATAAATTTTGAAAACTCACAAGCAGACATACTCTCTGCTTGTGAGTTTCTTTGAGATAGAAGCTCATATGAAGGACCTTTGTTTATAATCTCATCGGGGAGATATATCTGATTTCAAGTGCGCCAGGAGCCATAATATGAGACTATAGGTTGTTAAAAGGTTAGTAGCCAGGAAATAGAGTTCAGTCCCAAAAGAATACTATATGTAAATACAGTTAAATTTACATTCAAACACGGACACTCATCCACAACACATAAGTCGGTTAGCGGCTATACATAATTCAGTATATATGCAACATATGCATTACTAAAAACGTCCTGGCACCAATACATACACACTCAAATATTCACTAACAAACTCCCAACACTAATACATCTATCAATACAAAGCAAACAACCTACACGCAATTAAACAGGAACAACAGTTTGGCAAATGTTTACTCTCTGGAAACCCCGTCCATAAACAGGTTTTATTCTCATTCAACTTACATTGTCCATCACAATAGCACCGCGCAGTGCCCCACTACTTAACACAACACAAAAATGCTGCCGGAAAAGCTAGGTATGAAGTCCATGCAGCTCAGCACACAGGAACCACGAAAATTAGCAATTTTTTTGGAACAGATGAATATGGACCTGACCTTAAACACATGCATTGTGCTGCTGGGAAACTGGAATGAAATGAGGTGTCTGCATGTGTATTGTTAGTGTATAAATTGTATAACTGTATGTGTGCTTTTTTGAGGGTATGAATGGGTGTATAATTGTGTTTATAGTATATAAATGGGTGTATGAGTGAGCTTTTGAGTATATAAGTAGGTATATTTTTCAGTTTGTTGTGAGTATATTAAGAAACGTATGGTCCGTGTATAAGAAGGTCTGTAAAAATGTGTATTGAGAGCATAACTTAGTGCATTGTGAGTGATTAAATTAGTGTTTTTTGTGTATAAAGGAGTGTGTTACTCATATAAGTATGTTGTAAGTGCATTAATGTGTATCGAGTATATAAATTAATGTATTATGAGTGAATGAACGAGTTCGTTCTGAGTGTACAAATTAATATTCCTGTGTATGTATTTCTATAAATAAATATCTTGAATAATATAGATGAACAGTTCTCGCGAACACGGAAGCACACCCACAGTGCAGCCACAAGTCTGCACTTGTCACAACGTTAAAATGTGATGCGTTACATTCCGCTACTTTAGCAAATCTCATTAAAGGTTTTACACTTCGTCAACATCAGTAACTAACCCATCACAGACAGGATTATTGTGGTCCTTGGAGACTTATGTAAATATATGCAGTATTTTCCCACACACAAAAAATATTACTTGGCCGAGACCATTTCTATTTTCACTCAGGAGACGTAAATTCGATTCTTTTTTGCAGAAGAGGAGTCACAATGACGTGGTTGAAATATGTTGACCAAACCACGCACTAGAAAGTGAAGAGACGACGAAGTTTTGGTCCGTCCTGGACCATTCTCAAGTCGATCCTTTTTTGTGGGGGGGGGGGGGGGGGATAATTGGTGTCTGAAACGGGAGAAGTACCAAGACAGTCTCCACAAGGTACCGGGTTTACCACCTCAATTTTCTGCTTGAAAATAGGCAATATTGGTATAATTCGTGCCAGCGGCATGCCCGAGAAAGCCGAAATCCATCGCATTTAAATTCTCTTTAAATTGAAGCTGTGGTTCTCTGGGGAAGGGTGTTTTTGTGGCTGGCTTACAACGCCTCTACTGGCAGAGAGAACTGTGGTTATACCTTCAGTCGTGTATGTGTCTGTGGCCTCGAGGTCACTACAAAGGAGGTAGACTTTAGAGTAAAAACATATATGTATTGTAGATAACCTGTTGCAGCTAAGATATCCTCATATGCGCCTGACCACTCAAGCACACAGATGACACAAGTCTTTCATTACGACATCCTAAGTACGTCACAGATACACTGAGTTTGGATTAACAGTAAGAGATCAAATGTAGGAGAGTTGGACTAACGCAGCACATCAAACGAGAATGATAACACTAGTGAGGACTCATTATATTCCTCTCTCATGAAAGGGCTTCATTCTTAAAAGATACGTCAGCAGATTATTTCCAAGTTAAGGTGACCATACACAAAAGATTCTGGTTGTGTTACTCACCTCTTACTTTTTTATATATACAAGAGTTCTTACATTCTTGTAGAGCCACTAACAAGCAGAGCATTTCGGGGAGGCCCTTAACCTATTTACTGCTGGGTGAACAGTGGCGTATAGTTAAGGATTTGCGCCGGTCAATACACCCCGGCCAGGATACGAACCCAGACCAAAGCGCTCTTGAAGCACAGGGCGGGTGCTTTACCACTGCAGCACGGGAACTGCTTCAATGCTCATACTGTTATAATGAGCGCTAGGCAGAGATTAGCGCCCATACGTTATCAGTTTTGCCAATATATTCGCAGTACCACCAGTATTCAAATTAAGATGGTTAATTTATATTATTTTTACATTTACAGGTTACACAAATTCACCGTAAATTATGTATCCATCTATCTATAAAGAGGAAATTAGGCTGTCGGAGGACGGAAGCCAGATTGCATCGTGACTTTTGGAGACTTTTGGTAATTTTTAGAGACTTATCGGGTCCACTTGGACTGGGCGGTAGAGCGCTGGTCTCGTTTCATGCAGGTCGGCGTTAACCCTGGAAACACAAACCGAAACTGTCTCTATTTTCCGCTTGTTACAATTTGTAATAAAGTTGTTACATCGTGTTCATGACGTATTAGAACGTTGTTACAACTTGCTATATTGGTTGTTATAACTGGTTAGGAAGTTTTAAAACTTGTTCGAACGTTGTACTAACGTCGTAGTTTTGGTGTGTGTTTGGCGGGAAATCCCCGACCGTACAAGTGGTTGGGCACCATTCCTTTCCTCTCGTCCCATTCCAATTCCTTATCCTGATCCCTTCTAAGTGCTATATAGTCGTAATGACTTGGTGATTTCTCCCTCATAATTCCTTCTCCACATCTGGCGGTTCTTTGGCTCCCCAGAAGGGAAATCCACCTCCACTTACTTCACCAAGTCCTTTGATATGAAATGTGAAACAAAAGGTCCGGAGAGTTCAGCAGTTGTTAACATACTTGTGACAAAGATCTTGATCATTGATCCTAGATCAATTAGATCTAGGTATCCCCATCTCTGCTGTCAAAACTGTATTGGTCCAAACACTCAGGTCTAATAGGAAAGAAATTACTGACTCCCAATAACCTGAAAGCACTAAAAATCTATGATTTGTTCTGATCTGAAACCTATATCTATGGGCAGCACAAAACGTCCACCAGACTGTGCGACACAGTGGTTGCAAGGATCAGGTTGGGTTACCATTACCTGTGGCAGGTGGCTACAGGTGACGGATCTCCCAATCGTAAGCACTCCAGGTGCAAA
>NC_091233.1:4096239-4218739 GCF_040958095.1 Procambarus clarkii | reverse complement strand
AACGTGTCCAACAAGGTGACCCCTTAGCCCCTCTCCTTTTCTGCCTAGCTATCAAAGAGGTCACTGATAGTCTGACAAGCGAGCTAAACATCTGGTACCTGGATGATGGCACTCTAGCTGGAACTCCGGAAACCATTTTGGAGGATATAAGGAAAATCCAGGAGCAGGAAGCAGCCTTAGGCCTCATTCTCAATGCATCCAAATGTGAAATAATCTCCCGCAACCCAGACATCACTGGGCAAATACAAAATGTTCTTCCAGACATTCTCGTTGTCGAGCCACCGGACTGCACTCTCCTGGGTGCCCCCATTGGGCCACGAGCAATCGAGGAGGTCCTGGCTGCAAAAATCACTGATCTAAAGAGAATGCTGGACAGGATTGACAAGATTGATGCCCATGATGCTCTCTTTCTCCTCACAAGATGACTGTCTCTCCCTAAGTTGACCTACTTTCTGAGATGTTCTCCATCCTACAGCAGCCCTAAGTTAAATGTGTACGACACCCTTCTGAGGTCCATGCTGGTGAAAGTCCTGAACCTGCCATTGGACGACTCTCAGTGGGAATAAGCAACCCTTCCTGTAAGACTCGGCGGCCTTGGTGTCCGCACAGCCTCCCAAATTGCTCTACCAGCCTTCCTTTCCTTTTGCCACGCATCGCACGACCTCGTCAGAGATATCTTACCTACAACCCTGAGAAATTCAGCAAAAATACACGATCCTGCTTTCACTGAATGTTCAAATCAGTGGGATGTTCTTGCAGCCCCAGCAGCCATTATAGAGCCAACAAAACAACACAAACAATCCGGCTGGGACCACCCTCTAGTGGAAAAAGTAGCTGATGCCATGCTCAGCGTCGCAACATCAGACAAGGAGAAAGCCCGCCTCAGAGGAGTGCGTGCCCCCCATGCAGGAGACTTCCTCCTGGCAGTACCCATGTCAGCAATGGGCACGCGCCTAGATCCAGAATCCCTTCGTGTAGCAGTGGCCCTCCGCCTTGGTGCCCCAATTCACACTGAATACAAGTGTATTTGCAACTGGGTGGAAGCAGACCAATACGGACTGCATGGGTTGCATTGCGAAAGCACAAAGAGCTGGCATGCAAGACACAACGAGATCAATGACATCATCAAGAGAAGCCTCGTCTCAGCTAGGTGCCCAGCGGAGAGAGAACCTCGCATCCTAGGGGTCCAAAACCCGGATTTCCCCGCACTTCGCCCTGATGGCATCACCATATTCTCCTGGAAGGAGGGTAGACAGTTGGTGTGGGACTACACATATGTATCCACCCTGGCTGACACCTATGTACACTTCGGAGCTGATCAAGCAGGTGGGGCGGCCAACCACAGGGAAACAGCAAAATCACTCAAGTACAGGCGACTGGAAGGTCAATACCTCTTTGTTCCCATAGCGTCAGAGACGCATGGCCCTTGGGGCAAGAATGCCTTGGGATTTCTCAAGGAATTGGGTTCCAAGCTCATTGACGTCACCAGAGACCCAAGGATGGGCACATGTATAAGCAAGTAGATGGGGTCGCCATGGGTTCTCCCCTAGGTGTCCTGTTTGCGAACTTCTACATGGGTACCATCGAACAAAAGGTCTTAGTCGACATGAACTTGAAACCGGCCATATACTGCAGGTATGTTGACGACATTTTTACACAGGTACTTGATGTCAGACATCTGCAGGAGCTGAAGGAGGCTTTTGAGTGGAATTCTGTGTTGCGTTTCACCTACGAGATGGAGAAGGATGGGAAGCTGCCCTTTCTAGATGTATCAGCCATGGAAAGGAGCAGAGGTTTCCACAATGAAGTCTACACTAAGGAAACAAACATAGAAATGTGTCTTAATGCCAACAGTGACTGCCCAGACAGGTACAAGAGGAGTGTTGTTAACGCTTATGTCGACCGTGCTCTCAGCCACAGCTCAGGATGGAAGCAAGTCGATGAAGAACTCTGTAGGGTAAGGCAGGTCCTAGTCAACAACGGCTTCTCCAATGGTTTCGTTGAAGACATCATAAGAAGAAAGGTGAAACGCCATGCAACCTCTGAAGAGACAACTAACACAACACCTGTACCCCCTATTAGACTATTTTACAGGAACTTCTGTTGCACAGCTCATAAAACGGAGGAAAGGGTCATGAAAGATATTGTTAATAGAAACGTTATCCATACAGACAAAAATCAGAAGATACAATTGACGATTTACTATAAAACCAAGAAAACGGCCAACCTACTCATGAGAAACTCTCCAGACACAAAGCAGAACGCTTTAAAAGAGACCAATGTCGTCTATGCCTTCAAATGCTCACTTGGGGACTGTAAGCCTCAAAGAACTCAGTATATAGGCAAGACAACAACATCTCTTTCCAGGCAATTAACGATGCATAAGCAACAGTGTTCCATTAAGGAACATATAATCTCTTCCCACAACCAGACCATCACCAGAGAAGTCTTAACAAAAAACACGGAAATCATCGATAGATACAGCGATAGTAGGCAGCTTGATATCTACGAGGCACTACACATTAAGAAGACAACACCAGCATTCGACAGCCAATTAATGCACAACTATATTCTACCCACTTCAAGACTCCGCACCAATATAGAAGCATAAAGAAATATGGGCCAATAGGCCCTTTGCAGTTACTTTCATTCTTCCCTTTAACTTACCCAATATTATACCCATTGTTCGTGTTCTGTCTTGTGTTGAAAGTTTGTTTTCCCCTCATCCAAAACTGTTGTAACATATCACCTCACCCAAATGCAGGTATAAAATGAAAGCTGTTTAAACTCTGTTCAGTGTTTGCAGGTTATAGTGGTGTGTGTAAACTGAAGTCTATGAAAATGTATTAAGTTATTACGAAACGCGTTCAAATGTCGCGTCAGACTAAAAATAAAAATGAATTTTGGAGAATTGTTTGGAGAATCTACTGTTTGGTGGGGGATTGTAGAGTATCAAGATTACAATCTTCTTCCCATCTACTGTCAGAGTTCCATGTATGGAGTTCGTGCTTTCATTGGTACCCGAATTTTCCAGCTCATCAAACTTCCATTTCCGCTTTATTAGGAGTGCCACTCCTCCTCCCTGTCTCTGTGTCCTTTCTTTTCTATCACCTGGTACCCCTCTAGAAAGATTGCATCCGAGATCATGCAATTTATTTTAGTTTCCACTATTGCCACTATGTCTGGGTCTGCCTAACTAACTCTTTCTTTTATCTCTTCTGCTCTATTGGATACCCCATCAGCATTGGTGTACCAAACCTTGAGACTCTTCTTGGAAACTCTGGTGCCAGAGTTCCCCCTTTCGCCGGGGGTCTGGGGGGGGGCGAGTGGGGGCTGTGGGGGTGTCTGGGGGGGTGGTAGGGTGGTGCCTGGGAGTGCCTGGTAGGCGAATGGGGTCTGGGCATCTACGAGGGTAGGAAGGGCATAATGGGTCTGAAAGTTAGGGAGAGTCTGAATGGCATAGAGGGGTTGAGAAATAGAGTGAGATTGAGAGTCAGATAGAGGTTGGGGGAAGAGGGATATTGAGCGCAGAGGTCTGAGAGGAGAAGGAAGCATGGGTGCTGGGAGTGGAAGAGAGGGTGTATTAGTTAGGGGGGAATCAGGGGTAGGTGGGGGTTTTGGGGTAGAAGAGGGGAAGAAGGAGATAGGGGAAGGTGTTAAGGGGTCACAAAGTGAGGGGTGTTAAATGTGGGCTGGAGGTGCATAGTAGGGGGGTTGAGGGTTGGGTGGGGTTTGGGGTGAGTGGAAGAGGGGTGCAGTGGAAACTGTGTGTGTGTGTGTGTGTGTGTGTGTGTGTGTGTGTGTGTGTGTGTGTGTGTGTGTGTGTGTGTGCGTGTGTGTGTGTGTGTGTATGAATACGTGTGTTCTCTCAAGCGAGTAACTAGATTTTCTTCTTATCACGAGGGTAGGCATGACAGATGCGTGACAGCACGCGACCGTGCGTCCTGTCTCAGGCGCCGGACAGCGTGACTGATCACGCTCTGTGAGGGAACTCCCGACTATGATTACCTCTCTTTATCCTTGTGTCCCTCCTTGGGTCATAACACCATTATCATCCCTCGTGTGACATGTTGGATATCTCTTATGTTCTTGATAAATCAATCCACCAAGCAACAACTTCTCATCTTCTGGGCATGATAAGTATTCATAATTATGGATGCTTTGAGCAGTGCCAAACATTCATATGGAAAGACTAATATTCAGTTTATTAAGAGCAAAATAATGATGCTAAACAGGTATATCAAATGACTTGAAACTGCTTGAGCATTGTCCAGTGCTTACCCAGCATAAGGCTTAAAGCAGGCAACAATGTGAACAAATTTATAACTCAATTTCCACATGTGTCGTATAAACAGACTTTGTAATTAATGTCTTGTTTGAGCTTCTCATTGCCTCAGTGTATTCTGGCAGGCAGGACTGAAGTGTAGCAGATCGTAACTCGCTGTGTATCGCCAGACTTTAAGGCCACGGTATTGACTTTAGTGACTGCGTTCCTTTAGTAGTAATGAGAACGTCAGGTGGTCTCGGCTGTATTACAGCTTTGACACGGTGTACCTGGATACATTATGGCAGTGTCACGTATGGTCTCCTCAGTACGACTGTCGTAGTGAATGTAGCACCCAGCGGTTACTCCTGTCTAGTGATCGACACCCACACTAATGATCACAGTTGCCACAACAATCATCATAAATTCTTCCAATCGGTGACTATGATAGAAACTAGTGGGTATTCCCCCAGAGACCTGCAGTCAGGTCATTATGATAATCCCTTGAAACAACACGACAGCATAGTCGTGTCTAGCAGGCCTAACCAACATCACCTGGGATTGCATAAATCTGAAATAAGTGTCTGTTGCCTTAACCCTCAACGATTTACTGTGAAGGTTCACTTGTAAAAGATTTCTCCCTGACAGAACTCCACTAACGACGCAGGTTCAGGTGGTTTGATGTGTGTGTTATTATTCATGTATTTGTTTTTTGTGTTGTTACTTTGCCCTGTGTGTTTTATTCATGCTTTAAGAGTTGTGTTTGTTTTTTATTTTCATTTGTTTGTTCATGGCTTGTTGTATGGTGTGTTTCTTGTTATATTTCATGTTGTTCATACTGATGTGCTTTGTTGTCGGTCTGTTTTGATTTATACTGCTATAATGTTTTATAATGTTTTAAATTGTTCCTCTGTTTTCTTGTTTTGCTTGCATTGCTTGCTTGTTTGTAATTGTTTTCGTGTTGTATCTAGTTGTGCTTTTCTCCTCCGTTTAATGTAACCTTCTCCAGTTTTGGTAATTATTGTACTGTCGGTCCTTCTGGCCAGCGGTTTCTTGTTTTATTTTGTAATGTTTTACTTGTTGTTTTGTTGTTTTTATTGTATTTAACTTGCATGCTTGCATGTAAAAATAAAAATAAAAAAAATAATGCGGGTTCAGATGCTTTGCTGTGGTGACTGTTCCACCAGTCACTTTGTCCAACACTGTGTTAACTTGACAGCACACTGAAATGAAGTCATTCCGAGAAATAAAGTTACAGTGAAAGATCCTTGTTGGCGTGCTGAGATACTATTAGACCCTGACCCTGAGTTGCTGCTTGGCTGGTGTTGACGTCGCATGCTTGCGATGGGAGGCCTTCTCCCTCCTGTGATGAGAGTAAACTCCGTGGGACTGGAGTTTACGGGACGTGTTGGCTATCCTCTAGTTGAGCTTGTCATGTGTGACATGCTCCGTGTTCCGGTCGACGACGACTACGGAGTTGAGCTGGTAACTGCTCACCGGGTTATTATAAAGTTGGCGGGGGAGGTGGTGTACCGTGCGTTCCCCCGCCGTTAAGAGGGGCGTTCCTTGTCGCTGCCGGATGGAGCCGGATCTGTGGCCATTACAGACCGTAGTGGTGCCCTGACCTACGTGAGTGTGCATGGGGCGCCCTTGGAGTTTCCCGAAGCTCTACTCCGGCGTTACTTCCAGTAGTTTGGTGCGGTCGTCAGTGTGCGGGTGCACACGCTGTCCTCAGGGAGTTATAAGGGTATGCGGACGAACATTCGTACCCTTGGGATGCGCCTGAGGTCTGACATTCCTTCTTCAGTCCGGCTTCTGGGGTACTACTTCCGGGTATACTATGCCCAGAAACCCCGTACCTACTTTCAGTGTGGCCTGTTGGGGCATCAGGCTGCCGGGTGCTCGGAGGCTGCAGTCGCTCCTGTGAACTTGTTCCGGGAGGAGGATTTCCCGCCGTTCCCTGTTGGGGTGGATTCCGTGGGCGAGGATGTGGACGTCCTGTTGGCTGCTGCGGCTTCCCCTGCGTCGCCCGACGGTTCTCCTGATAGTGTTGCCCCTCCTCCGGGTGTTCCGGTGCCGTCGGCTGATCTTCCTACCCCTGTCGCTGTCCCCAGCTGCTCCCGGGGGTCTTCCAGATGGTCTCTGTGTGTCGTCGACGTCTTCGTCTTCCTCGTCTCCTGCTGCTGCATCTGGCCCTGCGCCCTCGCCGAGTGTCTCGTCTGAGCTTGGTGCTGGGGTGGCTGCGGAGCCTCCTACTGTGTGTGGCCTGGTTCCCCCTGTGGTGGGGGCTGCTGTGGTAAGTAAGTGGCGGTTACTGGAGTCAGAAGTGATACCGTTTGAGTCCCCTGTTTGAGGGCGTTTGTTGCTAAGGTTCCGGATGAAATGGCGTCCTCGGTGGGTGTAAGGGACGCTTGGGGGTGGTTGCGTTGGGAGGCTTTCAATGTGCGGTTCCCGCGGGGCTTGTTCCCGGGTAAGTATATCCACAGATTTTATGTTTTTTTTGCTGCTTGTAGTGTTGTGTGCCCATCTGGCATTTTGTTTGCCCTACTGTATTTTGTGCCCATGCCTCTCCCTTTGTTTGTTGAGGGGCCGGCATTTTGCAGTGAGTGTTTTTATTTATGTATTTGTTTTTGTGTTGTTGCTTTCTGCTGTGTGTTCTATTCATGTGTTACCTTGTTAAGTTGGGTTTCCTTATTATTTTTATTTTTACTTGTTTTTATGGCTTGTTGTGTGTTGTGTATTTTCTTGTGTTGTATTTCTTTTATACCTATGATGTGTGTTGTTGTCGGTCCTTCCGGCCAGTGTTTGTTTAATTTGTTTATGTTGTTCCTGTGTTTTGTTTTATTGCTTGCATTGTTTGCTTGTTTTGTCATTGTTTTATATTATGTGTCTTGTTGTATGCTGTGTTTCTCATGCGTTTCTCCATTTTTGCTCATTGTTGCCCTGTGCTGTTGGTCCTTCTGGCCGGTGGCTTCTTGTTTTGTTCATTTTGTTTTCATGTAATTTTATTGTATTTATTGTATTTCTCTTGCATGCTTGCATGTAAAAAAAAAAAATAGACCCTGACCCTCATCAATCACGGGTGAGTGGTGGCTAATACACACCAGTAATTTCTAAATATACAAGTAAAACTATCGCTTAAGAAATAATTTTCAATCCTCAATACAAAAATAATCAATATAAAATTATATTTCTGCTCATATCCCCTGAAGCTCAATTTTATCATTACCTTCTCTCATCAATTACGTGCTTCTCTAATAAATCATTTAACTTGCTTAAATTTCATATTTAAAATCTAATTCAAAGTACTGAAACATATTACAAAGAACCGCGCTGTTCTTGGCAAAAAAAGTTTGGCAAAAGTCTCCCCAGGCTGAGGGTAATCGTCCTCTCAAATAACAGATGGCACCACCAGTCTTGTGATGACGTCTCAATACCTCATCGTAAACACAGGGTTATATAGGTAATAGGGTGTACCCCATTTATCGGTGCATGTATGCGTTTAAGTTCTGACCTATGAGGACTGGTGTTCAGAACTTCACAATTCCTGCTGTTTGGCAAGTATTTATGTGGCCTTATTAACTCTCCGGAGGTAGGGAGACTTTTTGCCCTGAAGGATCTTATCGTCTTACGTGTATGAGACAGCGTCACCAGTGTTTAGTGTTGCGGTGACGTCCTTGTTCAATGTTTAATTGGAAATAGCTCTAGACGTATTCGTTTTATGCTCAATTTGTGTTTTTGAGCTGGAACCTCCATTCAAGTTCTTTTAATTTCTTGTTATACTGCCAGTTGGAATGACTGCCAGACATATCTATATAAATAAAAATGGAAATGTTCGTTTGTTCAATATTGCTAATCTCTGAAAGTTCTTCACCGATTGCTTTGAAATTTTCACACAAACTTCCATTCGCATTCGAACGGGTTTTATATACATACTATACAGATGTCATGTCTGTGATGAGAAAAAACATGTTTTTTTTTTAAACTGTTTTTTCATGTGAGGGAAATCTTCAAAACCTCTTTACTGATTGATTTGAAATGTTGACAAAACGTTCCATTCGAATACGTGATGTTTTTATATCCCTACTATATAGATTCCACTCCTGTGACAGGTAAAAATATTTTTTTTTAGAACAGCGCCATCTGTTGCATGTAATAGCAACACACGCTATACTAAATATGATACAATTCCATTTCAATGTTTCTGATTTCATTGATAAATAGAATTTTCATAGATTTCGATTTATTTTAATTTTGGTTTAATTATTTTGTGTGACATTGAATTGGAATTTAGCTGTGTTTTTTACTATGCAGTTAATTTCGAGAGTATATGTATAGATGCCGCACCTGTGACAGGTAAAAACGATGTCTTTTGTTTCAAAACAGTGCCATCTGTTTCACCTAGGAGCAACACATGCTCCTAAATATGTTACACTTCCATTACAATGTTTCCAATTTCATTGATAAATTGAATTGTTATAGATTTTGATATATTTTAAATTTGACATAATTATTTTGTATGACATTGTGTTGGAATTGAGTTGTTTACCATACTGTTCAATTCTTGTGTATAGTTTTTTCTTTTTTTTTTAATTTCGTTATATTTAATTGTTTGTTTCACTGATGAGAACATAAGATCACTTTATGTTCCCAATTGAGATGGGAACATCAAATCATTTAGGAATGCATTGGACCAGAGAGTGGGACATGGTGGGGAGGACAAGAGGACAGGGGAGGGGGTAATGGTGGGGAGGACAAGGGGAACGAGAGAGTTGGGGATAGTGGGGACTAGGGGGACAGGGGAATGGAGAATGGTGGGGAGGACGAGGGGACGGGGGGGGGGTGGAGTGGGGAATGGTTGGGAGAACGAGGGGACGGGGGAGTGAGGAATGGTTGGGGAGGAGGATGGGATGGGGGAGGAGGGAATGGTTGGGCTGTGGACTGGGAGACAGGGAAAGGTTGCCTATGGCTCAGCAACGCACATGCGTTGCTGAGCCACAGTACCGCGTGGCCAGGTACAGCTAGTCTGATATAAAACTAATGCTCAAGTACGCAGGAAGAATTGGACCGTTTACCTCACTTACAAGCTTCGGAATTATTATCGTATGTAAACTTTGGAATTATTATTTCATGTAATCTTCTAATAAATTATGTTTTCTCTTCCTTGAGAACAAATCTAAAAGTAGCCTGATGTAACACCAATTATTTTCACCAGAGTAGTACTGTTATATATTTTTATACAATTTATAAGTTAATCATAAAAAATACATTGGTGTGGGAACCGACCTGTGAGATTTATATTTATATAATTTATATAGAATTTACATTTACGTTAATTTATATACTTCGATAGCAATTGGTATGATGATAAGTGGACTGTATTTCTGCAATAATCTCACAAATCGATCCTCTACACATTAGGGGGGGTTTATATTAAATTTATATATATGCAGCCAATCAAACTACAGTATTAACTACACATTAGTGTACATTGAAGAGGTTCCTTATCTTATTGTACAGCAGGCCTTAGTCCACCAGGTATAACCAGGATGTAGACACCAAATTATCCTCTTTGAGGAAGCTTCCATCACCCAGTAACTGGTACACAAAGCATGCTTCCTCGTCTTGACCTGTCTAAAGGGCGCTAGCTATGAAGCCAGAATCCTAATATATGACAGCTATATCAGAGAAAACACTGTACATTGAACCATAAAGACCTAGGCTTAATTACCTTTAGTATGAGGCGATTTCGTATTCTAACCGGCCCACCCTATCTACTGACATTAATGGCCAAAAATGATTAGATAAATGGGTTTCGGCAGAACACTTAGCTTGTATTTGTTGACAGCGTATTGATAATGGTACACCTTTGGTTTCCATAACACTTCGTCCAAGTGAAATTAACAGGAGCCGCATTTGCTCCCGTGCGCCTCTGTGGTCTAGCAATAACAATGGCTGACCACTCACAACTGACGCCTCCCTCACTTTGTAGAGATGTCAGTAACTGATTGAATAGTCACATTTACTTTATTTTAATTCTGATAATTAAGTTAATTTATATGAGATGTGTTTATGATGGTAAAGTCCAAAGACTAATGTATTTAAGAATAATTCCCACCATAATAGGTGGTGAATTTATAATAGTATGTGGTAATGATATCCCATTTTCTATAGACGGAAATTCCACTACAAGTTACATTTTCTATGGGGTAACTTGTTTATACAATGGCAGCAATATTATCTGCCTGTATGATATTATTAATTGGTGTCGGATTTTCCGACATAATTCCCCAGGGGCTGCTCACGGGTCGAAGTCCTATTTAGAACAGATGAACACCGATACTCCTTCTTCGAATTATTAGATTAATTTGATGTCAGTAGTTAGTAATCACACATTTGTGCGTCTGTTCGTACAGGACGGATGTCCCGTACTAGAGTTGCAGGGGTTAGAAGTCTAATGCGATTTCATTTCCCTGTTAACTCTTGAAAAGCTAAAATTCAAGCCTAATTACATATTATTTAACCCAGAAGACTGAATGTAATCAAGTACTACAGTCAAGTATGATTCAGGGACTGCAGTGAGATCAGTGACATTAGATATAACTTGAAGTTTGTTCAGGTAACTGGTCACTGATATATAAACACTGAGGCCCATGGAATACATCTTGATTAAATAATAAATGTATCAAATCAGTCATCAGATTTATTGGGGTTTAATTTAGTTAATTGATTCAGAAGATTGAATAGCTCATCATTAAAGTAAAGTATGGTTCTGAGACTGCAGTGGGTTCAGTGACATTGGTTGCAGTGACTTGTAGCTGTTTAGGCTACTGTTCCCTGATTTGCCACTGAGGCCTCATGAACTCATCTTCAGCTATAAATGATGATACTATCATCAACCTCTGTTGGTATAGTCAGCTGTAATCTCCTTAGTATAATGCTACTGGAGAAATATAATCAGCTGACAAATTTAGATTTCTACTAGTATTGTTTATCTGCAGCCATAGGTCTCCTCAGGCTTGATACTGGGCCTGAGAGTAATTTACCTTATGCAGAATTTAACCTGGTTATGCCCTGATATTTAGTAGGGCTACCAATGAATCGATGGCAATAGTCTGTCCCTACAAGGAGACCGAAGTCGGTGAGGTGATCAGACTTAATATTATCTGCCAATTTTATTCCTCTATTTCTCAGGAATTTGGCTGTTGCTCTCAGACCTTGAACTTGTAGGTCTACTGGTATTTTGTCCACCACAATGGCTTGTACTCTAGAGACGTACCTGCCTAAACGTACTGATGGTTGTACCACCTGGTAGACTTGAGGTCCTGCATCTGTTACAAACCCCGAGATATTGAATGACATCTGGGCTACAGGCCTTAATTGTGGTTCATCTGCCAACTTTTTAGTGACATATGTTCTCTGGGACCCTTGGTCAAACAACCCACGGGTATGGACCTTGGTCCTCTTATTCTGGATGGTAATTTGGGCAGTAGGCAAAGTCGTATTACCTTTAGACTTTGCCGATTGGACACTCGTTGTTTGTTGCACCTTGCAGTACTGTACTGTGGTGGGAATGCTATCTTCCACCTTAGGGTTTGGAGACATTGTTTTGGTGTCTCTGCACAATGCTGCATGGTGCTGACCTTTGTTACACCTATTACAGGTGTGTAATTGGGTATCACAGTCGTTGATGTTATGTTTCCTGAGGCACCTCGTGCAATGTTGCAAATCTTTGAGTCGCTCAACACGGGCGTCACTATCAGGAAAATTAGGGCAGTGGTACAATGAATGTTTCTCATTGCAGAACAAACATGTTCCATAGCTTCCAGTACCCTTTGGTGTCACGTTCTTGGGTGACACAGTAACTATAGGCTTTGAGGGTCCCACTGCATATACGTCCACACTGCTACTGTTCCACTTTGGTGTTGAATTATATTGTCTAGATTGATTTGGAGAACCTTTGGTACTCTGTGGTTTACTATTATTGGTTTCTGAGGGTTTACTTGGTGGTTTTAATTTGTCATGTGTTCGTAATTGATGAACTACTGACTTTAAACCTTCAGATATTTCATTCATGGATAAGATACTTTTATTGTAATGAGCACTCATTTGTCTCAATATGTCCCTAGGTATTTTCTCCTGGACAATTATTTTCAAGACCCACTCAGCCCCGTTTGTATCTGCTGTCAGGCTGAGGGCCTTGATCAATGATTCTACCTCCAGCTTGAAGACTTGGAGTGAATCAGCTGAAGCCTCCGGTGGGGGTAAATGCAACAGCTCATGAACTAAATGTGATGTTCTTACTTCTGGATCAGCATAATTATCCTTGAGGAGTTTTACTGCCAGATCATAGCCGTCATTAGTTAATCTCAGATGGGATACTACTGTTTTAGCCTCACCTGATAATTGGCCTTGCAAATAAGAGAATTTACTACTCTTTGGTAAAGATTGTTTTGAGTCCACAAAATCAACGAATTTGTTCCAAAATTCGTCCCAATCTTCCTCATCTTTTCCTGAGAAAGTGGGTAAATTAATTGGAGGGAGTCGAGCTTCAGCTTGACTCGTATTAGATGCAACTGTTGTTGTTGTTACTGTTGCCTTGTTCTGGGCAATTAATTTGACGTAAGGCTGTAACGTGGCCTGAGTGTGATCTTCATAATTCGCAAGATCAACCATAATATCGTCTATTTCTGTTTCTGAAAAATTAGTGTTGGCAAGTTCAGCCACATATGTTGCTATTTGGCATTTGATTTGCTCAAATTTACCTGCAGCTGCTTGATAATAGCTTTCCAGGTCAGCATAATCAACTGGTGATTGTTGTGACAAATCTTCACATTTCTTGATCTGTCTTGTTAAGTGGACTTTAAGACCTGCAAGGGTTCTTCTCATTCTCCCTGCATTATCCATACTGGCTAGTTGGTGAAGCCTTGTGGGGCTTGTACTTGGGTCGCACATAATACTGAACAAGTACTGATGGTAGTCTAGGGTAAAATTTCTGCACTCGCTAGGCTGTAATCCTACCTCTACTAGAGGTTAGCACTTAAAATTAATACACATTATATATATACAATCATACACACTAATGATTTGAGTGATAAACCAGTGTCATGGAAGTACATTTAGGTTAGCTCTTCTATATCACCCTAGGATGGTATAGACACTAATTAATCACTCAAAGGTGTAATGATCATAAGTAAATTATTATATATACAACTCAAGTCGAGTTGATAAAATTTACACCCAAAATAGGGTCTGCACCATTCATTAATGGTGCTAGGTAGTTTAATATAGTACAACTGACTATGGTAATAATGTGACTAGGATGAACAATAAATAGTTCAACTAGTCAATGGTAATATCCTACCCTGTTCTGGGTTGGCAATTAGTAAATATTATATTGTGAACACTACGCAATATATTAAATAATTCTTTATTTTGGAGAAATAATATACACAATTATTGATAATAGCCTCTTAATTAGCCTCTATAAAACTTCTAATATTATCAAGAAGTATTAAATATTATTAGTGACCTCGCGAAATAAAGTCCACAAAATTCGTAGATAATCTCTCGCGAAATTTAACACCACGAAATCCGTGAACAATCTCGCGAAGACACAGCCACTAATTTGGATGGCTTCAATATTAGCGCTGTCATCTCACGAAATAACACGCCACCAAATATCTGTGGGTGTCCCTGAAGCCGCTGATGAGGCTGAACTGAACTGAGGGGGGCTCCTGAGCTCGCACAAGGCAACGCCGCCGTCTTTGACTGCTGGCTTTGTATAAATCACACTGCACTAGTATATTTAATGAATCCACTGATTATCTGGTTCATCCGGTACTAAGATGACCAAATAATCTGTCATCCGACTCGCAGATGACCAATAATGTGGGTTCATAGGACCAATCTGTCATCCGGTTCGAAGATGACCAAATAATCTGGGAACCGACCTGTGAGATTTATATTTATATAATTTATATGAATTTATATAGAATTTATATTTACGTTAATTTATATACTTCGATAGCAATTGGTATGATGATAAGTGGACTGTATTTCTGCAATAATCTCACAAATCGATCCTCTACACATTAGTGGGGGTTTATATTAAATTTATATATATGCAGCCAATCAAACTACAGTATTAACTACACATTAGCTAATACTACACATTACTTAATCTTCAATGTACACTAATGTCGAGTGGTTAAGGGATCCTGTACATCAGATGCATGGCTTCTGGCAATATGAGTTCCAGTCACTTCTGGGGTGTGAGTTTTCAGTTGCATATATGCCTGGAGAGCGTTCAGGCTTGTTCACATATTATATATACATATATATATATATATATATATATATATATATATATATATATATATATATATATATATATATATATTTTGGTAGCAGTCTTTCCTGTAGACATATATTATTAAATATGACCGAAAAAGTAAGATTAATAATTCTAACACGAATTTTCTCAATCTTTCGTACATTTCTTTTCACTGTTGGAGGTAAATCATAATCAATTCTCCAAAATTCATTTTTATTTCTAGTCTGACGCGACACGAGCGCGTTTCGTAAAACTTATTACATTTTCAAAGACTTTAGTTTACAAATACACAACTGAATAGAACTTACGCATCTCCGATTTTGTTTTTATATCTACATTTGAGAGAGGTGGATGGGGTGAGGTGGCATTAATAGGGTATTAATGTCATCAACACAAGACAGAACAAGAGGTGGCATTAATAGGGTATTAATTTCATCAACACAAGACAGAACACGAAACAATGGGTATTGAATAGAAGTGATTGTAGAAAGCCTATTGGTCCATATTTCTTGATGCTTCTATATTGGAGCAGAGTCTTGAGGTGGGTAGAATATAGTTGTGTATTAATTGGCTGTTGATTGCTGGTGTTGACTTCTTGATGTGTAGTGCCTCGCAAACGTCAAGCCGCCTGCTATCACTGTATCTATCGATGATTTCTGTGTTGTTTACTAGGATTTCTCTGGCGATGGTTTGGTTGTAGGAAGAGATTATATGTTCCTTAATGGAGCCCTGTTGCTTATGCATCGTTATATGCCTAGAAAGAGATGTTGTTGTCTTGCCTATATACTGGGTTTTTTGGAGCTTACAGTCCCCAAGAGGGCATTTGTAGGCATAGACGACGTTAGTCTCTTTTAAAGCGTTCTGTTTTGTGTCTGGAGAGTTTCTCATGAGTAGGCTGGCCGTTTTTCTGGTTTTATAGTAAATCGTCAGTTGTATCCTCTGATTTTTGTCTGTAGGGATAACGTTTCTATTAACAATATCTTTCAGGACCCTTTCCTCCGTTTTATGAGCTGTGGAAAAGAAGTTCCTGTAAAATAGTCTAATAGGGGGTATAGGTGTTGTGTTAGTTGTCTCTTCAGAGGTTGCATGGCGTTTCACTTTCCTTCTTATGATGTTTTCGACAAAACCATTGGAGAAGCCGTTGTTGACTAGGACCTGCCTTCGTCGTTCTTGCTTCCATTCTGAGCTGTGGCTGAGAGCACGGTCGACATATGCGTTAACAGCACTCCTCTTGTACCTGTCTGGGCAGTCGCTGTTGGCATTTAGGCACATTCCTATGTTCGTTTCCTTAGTGTAGACTGCAGTGTGGAAACCTCCGCTTTTTTTCATGACTGTTACATCTAGAAAGGGCAGCTTCCCATCCTTTTCCATCTCGTAAGTGAAACGAAGCACGGAACTCTGCTCAAATGCCTCCTTCAGCTCCTGCAGATGTCTGACATCAGGTACCTGTGTAAAAATGTCGTCAACATACCTGCAGTATATGGCCGGTTTCAAGTTCATGTCGACTAAGACTTTTTGCTCGATGGTACCCATGTAGAAGTTTGCAAACAGGACACCTAGGGGAGAACCCATGGCGACCCCATCTACTTGCTTATACATGTGCCCATCCGGGCTTAAGAAGGGTGCCTCTTTAGTACAAGCTTGGAGTAGTTTCCTCAGAATATTTTCTGGTATGTCAAGAGGAGTACAGGCTGGATCCCGATACACTCTGTCGGCTATCATCCCGATTGTCTCGTCCACAGGTACGTTGGTAAACAGCGATTCTACGTCCAACGAGGCTCTTATCCCTGTGACCCGTGTGCCCTGCAGTAAGTCAACAAATTCCTTTGGAGACTTCAGGCTGAAGGCGCAAGGAAAATAAGGAGTCAGCAGGCCGTTGAGTCGCTTCGCCAGTCTGTACGTGGGTGTGGGTATCTGGCTAATGATTGGCCGAAGTGGGTTTCCAGGCTTGTGTGTCTTGACATTTCCATACGCATATCCAGGTTTATATTCCCCAATGATCTTTGGCAGGTGGAGTCCGGATTTCTTGGCGTTCACAGTTTCAATCAGTTTGTTGACCTTTGCTTTTAATTCGGCTGTAGTGTCCTGCGTTACCCTTTGGAACTTAGTTTGGTCAGAGAGTATGATGTTCATTTTCGCCAGATATTCGTCTTTTTTAAGAATGACATATATTGGCGACTTGTCACCTCTCCTGACAACTATCTCCTTGTTCTCACGAAGGCTTTTAGCTGCCGCTTTGAGCTCGGGGGACAGTATGGTGCTTCTGTAATTGCCTCGATTCTTTCCTCCTTCTGCAATAAGTTCTGCGTGTAAGGTATCTTTGGCGATAAGGTATCTTTCGAGACACAAAAGAAGGTCACTACCAAAGATACCTTACAAGCAGAACTTATTGCAGAAGGAGGAAAGAATTGAGGCAATTACAGAAGCACCATACTGTCCCCCGAGCTCAAAGCGGCAGCTAAAAGCCTTCGTGAGAACAAGGAGAACAAGGATTGTCTTCTGTGTTGGCATCGATATGTTCTTGTCATATCACATGATGCCAACACAGAAGACAATGTCCAACAGAATAGGCCAATTACACTGGATTAATCTTTGTGTTTAGATAGGAGCTGCCTCGTATGGGCCAATAAGCCTTCTGCAGCCTCTATGTTTCACCTCACATTTATCCCTTATGTATCCCCCCATGTTTTCACCTTTATTGTATTATCACCTGACCCAGTGCAGGTATAAAATCAACTAGTATATATATATATATATATATATATATATATATATATATATATATATATATATATATATATATATATATATATATAGGAGTTCTCCAAAACTCATTTTCGTACTTTTAAGGTGAAGAAAAGAAGTGATTTACTATAGAGTGTATTACACTTATTTGTATAATTTGCACGACGTTTCGAACCTCCATGGTTCATTCTCAAGTGAACAGATCTTACAATACTAGTTGATTTTATACCCGCATTAGGTCAGGTGATAATACAATGAAGGTGAAAACATGGGGGGATACATAAGGGATAAACATAGGGGCTGCAGAAGGCTTATTGGCCCATACGAGGCATCTCCTATCCAAACACAAAGATTAATCCAGTGTAATTGGCCTGTTATGTTGGACATTGTCTTCTGTGTTGGCATCGATATGTTCTTGTCTTGTCCTTACTCTCATGGTGGGTAGAGTAAATAGTTCCGTGATTTGGGTGTTCATGGTAGGTCGCTCTATTCTTATGTGAATTGCCTCAAGAATTTGTAATCTTCTTGAATCATGGGTTTTGTCTATTATGCAAGTATTCTTGTTCAACATTTCTCTTGTTAGAGTAATGTCATGGGCTTGTCTCATGTGATTCCTAGGGGCACCAGATTGAAGATGGCATGTCAAACGCCTCGTCAGCTTGGTCGACGTCATACCTATGTACTTACATTGAAGGTTACATCCTTCGTGGGGGCAAGTGTACATGTATACAACGCTTGACTGCTGTAGAGGGTTCTCCGTCGGCTTCGGGCTGTTTTTGATAAGGAGTTCGGAAGTCTTCTTGGTTTTGTAGAATATTATCAGGTTTATGTTTTGGTTAGGAGTAGTGCTTTTTACTCCTTTACGGATTATTTCTTTCATTATTCTTTCCTCTTTTATATGTTCACTATGCATGGTTGATTTGTAATATAATTTTATTGGGGTGTTGTGGTTTCTGTTCTAGGTTCTGAATTATACCAACGGTCCAAGTGTCTTCTTATAGCAGCGTTTATTTCCGCGTTGCTATATCCGTTGTTCACCAATACCTGAGTTACTCTTTCAAACTCTCTACGCACGTTGCTCCATTCAGAGCAGTGGGTAAGTGCTCGACGAATATAAGCATTGAGAACACTGGCTTTGTATCTTTGGGGGCACTCACTTCTACCGTTCAGGCATAATCCTATGTTGGTGGGCTTGGTATATACGTTGGTGCTTAAAGAGGTTCCTGTTTTTGTTATTAGTACATCCAAGAATGGCAGACTGTTATTTTCACTATTTTCATGTGTAAATCGGAGTACTGACTCTCTCTCTAGGTGTCTTTTTAGGTCAATTAGTTCATCTGAGTCTTTTACTATTACGAATATGTCATCTACATAACGGCAGTATACAGTTGGTTTTTGTCTGCTACTGAAGACCCTATCTTCGATGGTTCCCATATAAAAATTAGCAAATAAAACTCCTAAGGGGGAGCCCATTGCTACTCCGTCTATTTGTAAATACATGTCTCCTTGTGGACTGATGAAAGGGGTTTCCTTTGTACATGCTTCGAGAAGACTTTTCAAATGTGGCTCAGGTATGTCTAATTTGGGGGTGCTCTCGTCTCTGTATACTCTGTCCAGTATCATTCCTATGGTTGTGTCGACTGGGACGTTGGTAAAAAGGGATTCAACGTCCAGGGAAGCGATGATTCCATCGAGCTGGGTAGATTTGATCAATTCTAGGAAATCTGCTGATGATTGTAGACTAAACTTACTTGGAGTGTATGGAGTTAGGAGTTCATTGAGTTTCTTTGCCAGGTGATAAGTTGGGGTTGGTATTTGGCTGATTATAGGGCGTAGTGGGTTACCTGGTTTATGCGTCTTAACATTGCCGTAGGCATATCCTAAGCCATAGTCGCCTTGAAGTTTATTGAAATGCACACTACCTTTCTTTGCGTTGATTGCTGTAATTGTTTTGTTTACTTTCCGCTTAAGGTCTTCTACGGGGTTCCTCATGATTCGTTGAAATTTGGAGTCGTCACTTAGGATGTCGCTAATTTTGTTCATGTATTCATGGGTAGGAATCAATACATATGCTGCTGTTTTGTCGGCTTTTCTTATTGTTACGTCTTTCAGATTTTTTAGTTGTTTCGCTGCTTCTTTGAGTCGTGGGGTTAAGATTGTAGATGAATATGTTCCTCGTTTTTTTCCTGCTTCTGCAAGTAGTTCAGCTTGAAGTGTGTCAGTGGTGATGACTTTTTTGTTGTCTTCTAGCTTATGGATATCGTCCAGAAGCATTTCGATTTCCAGGCGTTTTTGATGCATCTTTGGTTTAGATAAGAATTGACAATTTAGACCAAGATTTAAGAGGTCTCGTTGGTCCTGAGTAAGATCATAAGAAGTCAGGTTAAAGTAGCCATCTTTAGGACGAGGGATTTTTAGCTGTCCACCGTTTAGGGATGTTAACTTACGGAGTGTCTTTGTTTCTACAAGAGTTTTATGTTGTTGTTTCAGGTTAAATAGTTCACTGTTGATGGTTTGCTTGAGTTGGATAGGGATGTCGTACTGGGTCCATTTGTTTAACAGATGCTCCGCCTGCCTCTATAAAGGTTTGGAGGGCTTCCTTCTTCTTGTTTAGTTGATGCCGAATGAGCTCTTGCCTATACCTATAGGTAAACTCTGTATTGCGGACTGCTGGGTCATGTGGGTTTATATTGGTGTATACTGGCAGCAGGTTTTCTTTCAAACATGTTTCATTGAATATGACCGCATATTCTGTATTTATTATTTTCTGGTTTAGGGCTTCTATCCTTCTAACTATTTTCTTAGCATCAGGGCTTAATTGAAATAGGAGTTCTCCAAAACTCATTTTCGTACTTTTAAAGTGAAGAAAAGAAGTGATTTACTATAGAGTGTATTACACTTATTTGTATAATTTGCACGACGTTTCGAACCTCCATGGTTCATTCTCAAGTGAACAGATCTTACAATACTAGTTGATTTTATACCCGCATTAGGTCAGGTGATAATACAATGAAGGTGAAAACATGGGGGATACATAAGGGATAAACATAGGGGCTGCAGAAGGCTTATTGGCCCATACGAGGCATCTCCTATCCGAACACAAAGATTAATCCAGTGTAATTGGCCTGTTATGTTGGACATTGTCTTCTGTGTTGGCATCGATATGTTCTTGTCTTGTCCTTACTCTCATGGTGGGTAGAGTAAATAGTTCCGTGATTTGGGTGTTCATGTAGGTCGCTCTATTCTTATGTGAATTGCCTCAAGAATTTGTAATCTTCTTGAATCTTGGGTTTTGTCTATTATGCAAGTATTCTTGTTCAACATTTCTCTTGTTAGAGTAATGTCATGGGCTTGTCTCATGTGATTCCTAGGGGCACCAGATTGAAGATGGCATGTCAAACGCCTCGTCAGCTTGGTCGACGTCATACCTATGTACTTACATTGAAGGTTACATCCTTCGTGGGGGCAAGTGTACATGTATACAACGCTTGACTGCTGTAGAGGGTTCTCCGTCGGCTTCGGGCTGTTTTTGATAAGGAGTTCGGAAGTCTTCTTGGTTTGTAGAATATTATCAGGTTTATGTTTTGGTTAGGAGTAGTGCTTTTTACTCCTTTACGGATTATTTCTTTCATTATTCTTTCCTCTTTTATATGTTCACTATGCATGGTTGATTTGTAATATAATTTTATTGGGGTGTTGTGGTTTCTGTTCTAGGTTCTGAATTATACCAACGGTCCAAGTGTCTTCTTATAGCAGCGTTTATTTCCGCGTTGCTATATCCGTTGTTCACCAATACCTGAGTTACTCTTTCAAACTCTCTACTCACGTTGCTCCATTCAGAGCAGTGGGTAAGCGCTCGACGAATATAAGCATTGAGAACACTGGCTTTGTATCTTTGGGGCACTCACTTCTACCGTTCAGGCATAATCCTATGTTGGTGGGCTTGGTATATACGTTGGTGCTGTAATTGTTTTGTTTACTTTCCGCTTAAGGTCTTCTACGGGATTCCTCGTGATTCGTTGAAATTTGGAGTCGTCAACTAAAAAATCTGAAAGACGTAACAATAAGAAAAGCCGACAAAACAGCAGCATCTGTATTGATTCCTACCCATGAATACATGAACAAAATTAGCGACATCCTAAGTGACGACTCCAAATTTCAACGAATCACGAGGAACCCCGTAGAAGACCTTAAGCGGAAAGTAAACAAAACAATTACAGCAATCAACGCAAAGAAAGGTAGTGTGCATTTCAATAAACTTCAAGGCGACTATGGCTTAGGATATGCCTACGGCAATGTTAAGACGCATAAACCAGGTAACCCACTACGCCCTATAATCAGCCAAATACCAACCCCAACTTATCACCTGGCAAAGAAACTCAATGAACTCCTAACTCCATACACTCCAAGTAAGTTTAGTCTACAATCATCAGCAGATTTCCTAGAATTGATCAAATCTACCCAGCCCGATGGAATCATCGCTTCCCTGGACGTTGAATCCCTTTTTACCAACGTCCCAGTCGACACAACCATAGGAATGATACTGGACAGAGTATACAGAGACGAGAGCACCCCCAAATTAGACATACCTGAGCCACACTTGAAAAGTCTTCTCGAAGCATGTACAAAGGAAGCCCCTTTCATCAGTCCACAAGGAGACATGTATTTACAAATAGACGGAGTAGCAATGGGCTCCCCCTTAGGAGTTTTATTTGCTAATTTTTATATGGGAACCATCGAAGATAGGGTCTTCAGTAGCAGACAAAAACCAACTGTATACTGCCGTTATGTAGATGACATATTCGTAATAGTAAAAGACTCAGATGAACTAATTGACCTAAAAAGACACCTAGAGAGAGAGTCAGTACTCCGATTTACACATGAAAATAGTGAAAATAACAGTCTGCCATTCTTGGATGTACTAATAACAAAAACAGGAACCTCTTTAAGCACCAACGTATATACCAAGCCCACCAACATAGGATTATGCCTGAACGGTAGAAGTGAGTGCCCCCAAAGATACAAAGCCAGTGTTCTCAATGCTTATATTCGTCGAGCGCTTACCCACTGCTCTGAATGGAGCAACGTGAGTAGAGAGTTTGAAAGAGTAACTCAGGTATTGGTGAACAACGGATATAGCAACGCGGAAATAAACGCTGCTATAAGAAGACACTTGGACCGTTGGTATAATTCAGAACCTACAACAGAAACCACAACACCCCCAATAAAATTATATTACAAATCAACCATGCATAGTGAACATATAAAAGAGGAAAGAATAATGAAAGAAATAATCCGTAAAGGAGTAAAAAGCACTACTCCTAACCAAAACATAAACCTGATAATATTCTACAAAACCAAGAAGACTTCCGAACTCCTTATCAAAAACAGCCCGAAGCCGACGGAGAACCCTCTACAGCAGTCAAGCGTTGTATACATGTACACTTGCCCCCACGAAGGATGTAACCTTCAATTTAAGTACATAGGTATGACGTCGACCAAGCTGACGAGGCGTTTGACATGCCATCTTCAATCTGGTGCCCCTAGGAATCACATGAGACAAGCCCATGACATTACTCTAACAAGAGAAATGTTGAACAAGAATACTTGCATAATAGACAAAACCCAAGATTCAAGAAGATTACAAATTCTTGAGGCAATTCACATAAGAATAGAGCGACCTACCATAAACACCCAAATCACGGAACTATTTACTCTACCCACCATGAGAGTAAGGACAAGACAAGAACATATCGATGCCAACACAGAAGACAATGTCCAACATAACAGGCCAATTACACTGGATTAATCTTTGTGTTTGGATAGGAGATGCCTCGTATGGGCCAATAAGCCTTCTGCAGCCCCTATGTTTATCCCTTATGTATCCCCCCATGTTTTCACCTTCATTGTATTATCACCTGACCTAATGCGGGTATAAAATCAACTAGTATTGTAAGATCTGTTCACTTGAGAATGAACCATGGAGGTTCGAAACGTCGTGCAAATTATACAAATAAGTGTAATACACTCTATAGTAAATCACTTCTTTTCTTCACCTTAAAAGTACGAAAATGAGTTTTGGAGAACTCCTATTTCAATTAAGCCCTGATGCTAAGAAAATAGTTAGAGGGATAGAAGCCCTAAACCAGAAAATAATAAATACAGAATATGCGGTCATATTCAATGAAACATGTTTGAAAGAAAACCTGCTGCCAGTATACACCAATATATATATATATATATATATATATATATATATATATATATATATATATATATATATATATATATATATATATATATATATATGTATATATATGTATATATATATTAGTATATTTTGGTAGCAGTCTTTCCTGTAGACATATATTATTAAATATGACCGAAAAAGTAAGATTAATAATTCTAACACGAATTTTCTCAATCTTTCGTACATTACGCTTCACTGTTGGAGGTAAATCAAAAATCACTTCTCCAAAATTCATTTTTATTTCTAGTCTGACGCGACACGGGCGCGTTTCGTAAAACTTATTACATTTTCAAAGACTTCACAAATACACAACTGATTAGAACGTATCTCTGATTTTATATCTACATTTGAGTGAGGTGGGAAGGGTGATGTGGCATTAACACAAGACAGAACAGGAGGGGATATTAATAGGGTATTAAAAGTATCAACACAAGACAGAACAGAAACAATGGGTATTGAATAGAAGTGTTTGTAGAAAGCCTATTGGTCCATATTTCTTGATGCTTCTATATTGGAGCGGAGTCTTGAGGTGGGTAGAATATAGTTGTGCAATAATTGGCTGTTGATTGCTGGTGTTGACTTCTTGATGTGTAGTGCCTCGCAAACGTCAAGCCGCCTGCTATCGCTGTATCTATTGATGATTTCTGTGTTGTTTACTAGGATTTCTCTGGCGATGGTTTGGTTATGGGAAGAGATTATATGTTCCTTAATGGAGCCCTGTTGCTTATGCATCGTTAAACGCCTAGAAAGAGATGTTGTTGTCTAGCCTATATACTGGGTTTTTTGGAGCTTACAGTCCCCAAGTGGGCATTTGAAGGCATAGACGACATTAGTCTCTTTTAAAGCATTCTGTTTTGTGTCTGGAGAGTTTCTCATGAGTAGGCTGGCCGTTTTTCTGGTTTTATAGTAAATCGTCAGTTGTATCCTCTGATTTTTGTCTGTAGGGATAACGTTTCTATTAACAATATCTTTCAGGACCCTTTCCTCCGTTTTATGAGCTGTGGAAAAGAAGTTCCTGTAAAATAGTCTAATAGGGGGTATAGGTGTTGTGTTAGTTGTCTCTTCAGAGGTTGCATGGCTTTTCACTTTCCTTCTTATGATGTCTTCGATGAAACCATTGGAGAAGCCGTTATTGACTAGGACCTGCCTTACCCTACAGAGTTCTTCGTCGACTTGCTTCCATTCTGAGCTGTGGCTGGGAGCACGGTCGACGTATGCGTTAACAACACTCCTCTTGTACCTGTCAGGGCAGTCGCTGTTGGCATTTAGGCACATTCCTATGTTTCCTTAGTGTAGACTGCAGTGTGGAAACCACCGCCCTTTTCCATGACTGTTACATCTAGAAAAGGCAGCTTCCCATCCTTTTCCGTCTCGTAAGTGAAACGCAGCACGGAACTCTGCTCAAATGCCTCCTTCAGCTTCTGCAGATGTCTGACATCAGGTACCTGTGTAAAAATGTCGTCAACATACCTGCAGTATATGGCCGGTTTTATATTCCACGACCAAGAGATGGCTTCCTGAACCTTGCAGGAATTAACCTCACTGAGGACCAAGTCACTCTCCTAAATCTGGGCATAAACTGTCATGTTATGTCCAGACCGAGTGAAATGGCCCGGAAAGTCGAGTTGGAAATTCTGTTGGACGACATATTCGACCTCGAGACACAAAAGAAGGTCACTACCAAAGATACCTTACAAGCAGAACTTATTGCAGAAGGAGGAAAGAATCGAGGCAACTACAGAAGCACCATACTGTCCCCCGAGCTTAAAGCGGCAGCTAAAAGCCTTCGTGAGAACAAGGAGATAGTTGTCAGGAGAGGTGACAAGTCGCCAATATATGTCATTCTTAAAAAAGACGAATATCTGGCGAAAATGAACATCATACTCTCTGACCAAACTAAGTTCCAAAGGGTAACGAAGGACACTACAGCCGAATTAAAAGCAAAGGTCAACAAACTGATCGAAACTGTAAACGCCAAGAAATCCGGACTCCACCTGCCAAAGATCATTGGGGAATATAAACCTGGATATGCGTATGGAAATGTCAAGACGCACAAGCCTGGAAACCCACTTCGGCCAATCATTAGCCAGATACCCACACCCACGTACAGACTGGCAAAGCGACTCAACGGCCTGCTGACTCCTTATGTTCCTTGCGCCTTCAGCCTGAAGTCTCCAAAGGAATTTGTGGACTTACTGCGGGGCACACGGGCCACAGGGATAAGAGCCTCGTTGGACGTAGAATCGCTGTTTACCAACGTACCTGTGGACGAGACAATCGGAATGATAGCCGACAGAGTGTATCGTGATCCAGCCTGTACTCCTCTTGACATGCCAGAAAGTATTCTGAGGAAACTACTCCAAGCTTGTACTAAAGAGGCACCCTTCTTGAGCCCGGATGGGCACATGTATAAGCAAGTAGATGGGGTCGCCATGGGTTCTCCCCTAGGTGTCCTGTTTGCAAACTTCTACATGGGTACCATCGAGCAAAAAGTCTTAGTCGACATGAACTTGAAACCGGCCATATACTGCAGGTATGTTGACGACATTTTTACACAGGTACCTGATGTCAGACATCTGCAGAAGCTGAAGGAGGCATTTGAGCAGAGTTCCGTGCTGCGTTTCACTTACTAGACGGAAAAGGATGGGAAGCTGCCTTTTCTAGATGTAACAGTCATGGAAAAGGGCGGAGGTTTCCACACTGCAGTCTACACTAAGGAAACAAACATAGGAATGTGCCTAAATGCCAACAGCGACTGCCCTGACAGGTACAAGAAGAGTGTTGTTAACGCATACGTCGACCGTGCTCTCAGCCACAGCTCAGAATGGAAGCAAGTCGACGAAGAACTCTGTAGGGTAAGGCAGGTCGTAGTCAATAACGGCTTCTCCAATGGTTTCATCGAAGACATCATAAGAAGGAAAGTGAAAAGCCATGCAACCTCTGAAGAGACAACTAACACAACACCTATACCCCCTATTAGACTATTTTACAGGAACTTCTTTTCCACAGCTCATAAAACGGAGGAAAGGGTCCTGAAAGATATTGTTAATAGAAACGTTATCCCTACAGACAAAAATCAGAGGATACAACTGACGATTTACTATAAAACCAGAAAAACGGCCAGCCTACTCATGAGAAACTCTCCAGACACAAAACAGAACGCTTTAAAAGAGACTAATGTCGTCTATGCCTTCAAATGCCCACTTGGGGACTGTAAGCTCCAAAAAACCCAGTATATAGGCAAGACAACAACATCTCTTTCTAGGCGTTTAACGATGCATAAGCAACAGGGCTCCATTAAGGAACATATAATCTCTTCCCATAACCAAACCATCGCCAGAGAAATCCTAGTAAACAACACAGAAATCATCGATAGATACAGCGATAGCAGGCGGCTTGACGTTTGCGAGGCACTACACATCAAGAAGTCAACACCAGCAATCAACAGCCAATTATTGCACAACTATATTCTACCCACCTCAAGACTCCGCTCCAATATAGAAGCATCAAGAAATATGGACCAATAGGCTTTCTACAAACACTTCTATTCAATACCCATTGTTTCTGTTCTGTCTTGTGTTGATACTTTTAATACCCTATTAATATCCCCTCCTGTTCTGTCTTGTGTTAATGCCACATCACCCTTCCCACCTCACTCAAATGTAGATATAAAATCAGAGATACGTTCTAATCAGTTGTGTATTTGTGAAGTCTTTGAAAATGTAATAAGTTTTACGAAACGCGCCCGTGTCGCGTCAGACTAGAAATAAAAATGAATTTTGGAGAAGTGATTTTTGATTTACCTCCAACAGTGAAGCGTAATGTACGAAAGATTGAGAAAATTCGTGTTAGAATTATTAATCTTACTTTTTCGGACATATTTAATAATGTATATATATATATATATATATATATATATATATATATATATATATATATATATATATATATATATATACACATATATATATTAGTATATTTTGGTAGCAGTCTTTCCTGTAGACATATATTATTAAATATGACCGAAAAAGTAAGATTAATAATTCTAACACGAATTTTCTCGATCTTTCTTTTGTTTCTTTTCACTGTTGATGGTAATTGAAAAATCAATTCTCCAAAATTAATTTTTATTTCTAGTCAGACGCGACACTTGAGCGCGTTCCTACAGCCGAATTGAAAGCAAAGGTCAACAAATTGATCGAAACTGTGAACGCCAAGAAATCCGGACTCCACCTGCCAAGATTATTGGGGAATATAAACCTGGATATGTGTATGGAAATGTCAAGACACACAAGCCTGGAAACCCACTCCGGCCAATCATCAGCCAGATACCCACACCCACGTAGAGTCTGGCGAAACGACTCAACGGCTTGCTGACTCCTTATGTCCATTGCGCCTTCAGCCTGAAGTCTCCAAAGGAATTTGTTGACTTACTGCGGGGAACATGGGCCACAGGGATAAGAGCCTCGTTGGATGTAGAATCACTGTTTACCAACGTACCTGTGGATGAAACAATCAGGATGATAGCCGACAGAGTGTATCGTGATCCGGCCTGTACTCCTCTTGACATACCAGAAAACATTCTAAGGAAACTACTCCAAGCTTGTACTAAAGAGGCACCCTTCTTGAGCCCGGATAGACACATGTATAAGCAAGTAGATGGGGTCGCCATGGGTTCTCCCCTAGGTGTCCTGTTTGCAATTTTCTACAGGAGATTAGCTGTAGCTTGTTGGCGCTGAGTGTGGTGTGTAGTTTCCAACGTGAGTTCTTGTTGACGACATGCTATAGCCATATCGGCTTGCTTCTTATCATGCTCGCGTTGCCTCTCCAGGTGACGTTGTTTTGCTTCAAGCTGCACTCGCTCACGCTCAAGGAGTAGTGTAGTCTCACGTTCCTGTTCTTCTTTTCTGATTGCAGCCTCTCTTTCTTTTATATGGAGAGCTTCTTTCGCCAGGGCCGCCTCACGTTCTTGTTGTTCTTTCTTTATGGCCGCCTCTCTTTCCCTCATTTGTAGAACTTCCTTCTGTTGTTGGAGGGCTTCTTTTTGTTGCTCCCGCTCGATCTTTGCAAGTTCGAGTTTGAGTTTCATAGTTGTCAAAGCATGTCTATCTGCAATAGAATAATTTTCATGAGTTTCAGAGTCAATCTTCCCTTCATCTAAGAGGTGATCCAATATTAAATTGTACAATTAATTTTTGTTGGCTCCATGGGGAACATCTAGTTGATACTCGTGTGCAAGAGTTTGTAATTCGGTCTTCTTGGCACGACTTAAGTTCCCTATTTCACCTGGTTTATCGTTACGAAAAACTTGGAGACGAAACATGGTGAAAAATAGCAAATAAATGTACAATGAATACTTGTGATATGGTAAGTGTCAGTAACAGGATAACGTGGCAACTGGTAACTATCCTGTGGAATTTTAATAGTTAACAATTAATGTTAATTTTAGTAGGGTAAATGATTAGTCAATCAAAAGCGCAGGAAATCTTGTACCCGGTACTCAATGTAAGAGAATAAGGGCAAGAAAATCCTACTAAATAAATGAAACCGATAGTTTCTAAAATAAATGAAACATTTAATTGTTTCAAAAGTGAATAAGGTAGTCCAAGAATGAAGGCAAACCTTGCCGAGTCTCTATTGGACAGAAGCAAGGATTTTCCCGCTAAATGAAATATGATACTTACAGAATTAGCGAACATTGTTCTCTGAAGAAAAAAGTAATTCCTTACCTAAGTAAATATCATCATCTCTGACCGACGTGTAGGGGTACGAGTGTCAACTGGTGACGAGAACTGCTGTTGAGGTCCCAACTCAGCAACTTAGTCCGTGCTAGAGGAACTATGGCCCTCTTTATCCTCCTTCGGTCGGATTGCAGAAGATAGGGTGCTTTGACCCGAAGACAAACCAAAGTACCAGGGTACCAAAATGATGATCTGTCTGAGATTGAGACATATCCTAGGGACAAAAGGTGGAAATCACGAGTAATAACACGGAGGGAGGGATAACCAATTAAGAGAATGACTGCGGCCTACAGTCACCACGTAATCCAAAGTTATCCCACACTCACCATATGCTACTCTCGGAACGCACAATACATACAGCACCATATAAATATTAAAAGTAATGAAAATATTGAAAAGCAACTGTATCAAAGCCAAGTACGTTTACCACAAATTGATGTTCTGGTACTAGTACCTGAGTGATGTCCTAGGACAGGCCCCCATTAAATGTGACGGGAAAGTGTAGGAGTGTAGATGTTCGGCAGTCCTCCTAATGGCTGGTGTCAATGCCTAGTCACACTTACAAAAAAAAGATAGCATGCTTGGATGTTTATCTGTGGTAAAGTAAGGGAAGACACGCAAAACACATAGTATGAACAATGAAACTTTAATTAATATAGAAAACAAATTAAAAACAAAGACAATCCCTTGGCTATGTACAGTGCAAACAAACAAGTCAAAAAAATATAACAAAAGAATGAAGAATAGGGATGACGTTACTCTACAATAATATAAAAACAAAGTGATTAAACAGGTGCTGAGAATATAGCACTAGCTGAGAAGCATCCACCTGATAGACAGCGTATATCAGTTAGTTGTTCACGGCTTGAGAGCACAAGGATATTCTGACTTCAGTGGCTGGTTCAAGCCCAGACATCGACTTGTAGAGGGCGCTGAGGTGCAGAGGTGCAGGCGGAGGGTCATCAATCAGAAGCAGGCTGGCTGGGAATGGTAGTTTGCTGGTTGATGACGGAGCCGGCATGGAGGGAGTGTGGAGTAGGGGGGAGTCTTGGGTACGTTTACCTCCTGGTCAAAACGTTTTGTGCTACTGGTAGACGTATCTTGAAGATAGCATCTTATTGTTGTATAATATACGTAACTTTATGTAGAGAAGAGCAGGCTCAATCTCTCTTGAAACTTACGGGAAGTTTAGCTGTAGCTTGTTGGCGCTGAGTGTGGTATGTAGTTTCCAACGTGAGTTCTTGTTAACGACATGCTATAGCCATATCGCCTTGCTTCTTATCATGCTCGCGTTGCCTCTCCAGGTTACGTTGTCTCTCTCTCTCTCTCTCTCTCTCTCTCTCTCTCTCTCTCTCTCTCTCTCTCTCTCTCTCTCTCTCTCTCTCTCTCTCTCTCTCTCTTCTCTCTCTCTCTCTCTCTCTCTCTCTCTCTCTCTCTCTCTCTCTCTCTCTCTCTCTCTCTCTCTCTCTCTCTCTCTCTCTCTCTCTCTCTCTCTCTTTCTCTCTCTCTCTCTCTCTCTCTCTCTCTCTCTCTCTCTCTCTCTCTCTCTCTCTCTCTCTCTCTCTCTCTCTCTCTCTCTCTCTCTCTCTCTCTCTCTTCTCTCTCTCTCTCTCTCTCTCTCTCTCTCTCTCTCTCTCTCTCTCTCTCTCTCTCTCTCTCTCTCACTCTCTCTCTCTCTCTCTCTCTCTCTCTCTCTCTTTCTCTCTCTCTCTCTCTCTCTCTCTCTCTCTCTCTCTCTCTCTCTCTCTCTCTCTCTCTCTCTCTCTCTCTCTCTCTCTCTCTCTCTCTCTCTCTCTCTTCTCTCTCTCTCTTCTCTCTCTCTCTCTCTCTCTCTCTCTCTCTCTCTCTCTCTCTCTCTCTCTCTCTCTCTCTCTCTCTCTCTCTATATATATATATATATATATATATATTGTGACGATGATCTCTTTCAATCTCTCTTGAAAGAGATCATCGTCACAATATATATATATATATATATATATATATATATATATATATATATATATATATATATATATATATATATATATATATATATATATATAGAGAGAGAGAGAGAGAGAGAGATTGAGAGAAAGAGGGGGGGGGTACCACTTCTGGGGCAATTATAGGGACCCATAGCCTCAAAGAAGGGAACACAGAACACTCAAAGAAAACCTTGCCATTTAAATCTGAATACGTATGAGTGTTCGCTTCTCCTACCACCCCCTGTTTTTTATGGTGTACACTTTATTATGCAAGGTTATACAGTTACATATATGATTTTATATAAAAATGAACAGTGAGAGGACATAAGAAAAAGTTAGCGTCCTAGAGGCTGTATATTTCCTAGAACTCCTCCGACGCCGGGCAGGAATCAAGGACGCAGCGGGCATTCCTCTTCTGGATCGCGACACTCAGGCTCTGAAAGAGAAAACTTGCCGCTCTAGGGTGTTTTGTAGTGTCAATGAGCTTGGAACCAAGATCCTTAAGAAACCTTCTTGCATTCTCTTCCCATGGTCCAAGGATCTCAGACCCTATTGGAATGAAGTTGTACCGATGATCTAATTCCCTGTACTTGGCTGACTTGTATCTATCTCTGTGTGTCGCCGCGGCTCCTGCTTGGCCGGCAGAGAGGTTGATGTATGTGGTTGCCAGGGTGGATACGCAAGTATAGTCCCATGCCAACTGTCTGTCACCCTTCCATGGGCGCAATGTGATTCCGTCTGGTCGGCCGGCAAAGCTAACACAGACACGGTTCAATAGGTTGCAGGGCTGTCTCTCCGCTGGACACTGAGCAGAGGCATGGCTTCTTTTAATGATGTCATTGACTTCGTCGTGTCTAGTGTGCCAACAACCAGATTTTCCGCAGTGCAGGCCATGCAATCCATATTCGTCAGCATCTGCCTCGCCGCAAATACACATATGAACAGTGTGGATAGGGGCAGCAAGACGGAGAGCGACTGCATACGGAGCTCCTGCGGATCAAGACGTGTGCCTGTCGCAGACATGGGGACTGCCAAAAGGAAGTCCTCTGCATGGGGAGCCTGCACAGCTGTGAGGCGTGCACGATCACTAGGGGTTGTTGCTGCCTCCAGCGAAGCTGTGGCTTCATTGTCTACAATGGGGCTATCCCAACTGGATTGTTTCTTTGCTTGTGGCATGGTTGGACTGAGTGTTGGGTCTGCCATGGCACCCCATTCCGTGTAGTGGGGGTCCTGTATCCCCGCTACATCACTCAGGGTGTCAGGTAGAATTTCCTTAACCAGGTCGTCTGATGCTGAGGAGGAAGACAGGATGGCTGGGACAGCAATTTGGGTAGCAGTGCGGACACCCAAGCTACCGAGCTTAACAGGAAGAGTGGCTTGTTTCCACTGGCATTCATTGAGGGAGGGGTTAACCGCTTTTCCTAGCATGGTCTTCAGTAACATAGCATGGTATTACGACCCGGTCACCCGGGTCGTAATACCTGGGTGACTGGTAGGGGTCCAACGCCACCATCACCCGGGTCGTAATACCTGGGTGACTGGTAGGGGACCAACGCCACCATCACCCGGGTCGTAATACCTGGGTGACTGGTAGGGGACCAACGCCACCATCACCCGGGTCGTAATACCTGGGTGACTGGTAGGGGACCAACGCCACCATCACCCGGGTCGTAATACCTGGGTGACTGGTAGGGGACCAACGCCACCATCACCCGGGTCGTAATACCTGGGTGACTGGTAGGGGTCCAAAGCCACCATCACCCGGGTCGTAATACCTGGGTGACTGGTAGGGGACCAACGCCACCATCACCCGGGTCGTAATACCTGGGTGACTGGTAGGGGACCAACGCCACCATCACCTGGGTCGTAATACCTGGGTGACTGGTAGGGGACCAACGCCACCATCACCCGGGTCGTAATACCTGGGTGACTGGTAGGGGACCAACGCCACCATCACCCGGGTCGTAATACCTGGGTGACTGGTAGGGGACCAACGCCACCATCACCCGGGTCGTAATACCTGGGTGACTGGTAGGGGACCAACGCCACCATCACCCGGGTCGTAATACCTGGGTGACTGGTAGGGGACCAACGCCACCATCACCCGGGTCGTAATACCTGGGTGACTGGTAGGGGACCAACGCCACCATCACCCGGGTCGTAATACCTGGGTGACTGGTAGGGGTCCAAAGCCACCATCACCCGGGTCGTAATACCTGGGTGACTGGTAGGGGACCAACGCCACCATCACCCGGGTCGTAATACCTGGGTGACTGGTAGGGGACCAACGCCACCATCACCTGGGTCGTAATACCTGGGTGACAGGTAGGGGACCAACGCCACCATCACCCGGGTCGTAATACCTGGGTGACTGGTAGGGGACCAACGCCACCATCACCCGGGTCGTAATACCTGGGTGACTGGTAGGACCATCGCCACCATATTTCCACCTGCCTATAACCTTATAATTACTGTGAGAGCGTCGTCTACACCTGTGGTGGCCTTTTACCTACACTCTCTACTTATTTATACTCAAAGTCAATATTATGTCGAATTCAATCCTACATGGGTGTATGTGAGTGTTTGATAGTACTCTGGTGTGTGTTTGTGAATGCGTGTGTGTTTGTGAGTACTCTGGTGTGTGTCTGTGAGTACTCTGGTGTGTGTCTGTGAGTACTCTGGTGTGTGTCTGTGAGTACTCTGGTGTGTGTCTGTGAGTACTCTGGTGTGTGTCTGTGAGTACTCTGGTGTGTGTCTGTGAGTACTCTGGTGTGTGTCTGTGAGTACTCTGGTATGTGTCTGTTAGTACTCTGGTGTGTGTCTGTGAGTACTCTGGTGTGTGTCTGCGAGTACTCTGGTGTGTTTGTCTGTGAGTACTCTGGTGTGTGTGTCTGTGAGTACTCTGGTGTGTGTGTCTGTGAGTACTCTGGTGTGTGTCTGTGAGTACTCTGGTGTGTTGGTGTGTGTCTTTGAGTACTCTGGTGTGTGTGTCAGTGAGTACTCTGGTGTGTGTCTGTGAGTACTCTGGTGTGTGTGTCTGTGAGTACTCTGGTGTGTGTGTCTGTGAGTACTCTGGTGTGTGTCTGTGAGTACTCTGGTGTGTGTGTCTTTGAGTACTCTGGTGTGTGTCTTTGAGTACTCTGGTGTGTGTGTCTGTGAGTACTCTGGTGTGTGTGTCTGTGAGTACTCTGGTGTGTGTGTCTGTGAGTACTCTGGTGTGTGTCTGTGAGTACTCTGGTGTGTGTGTCTGTGAGTACTCTGGTGTGTGTCTGTGAGTACTCTGGTGTGTGTCTGTGAGTACTCTGGTGTGTGTGTTTACAAACACTGAGCTCAAGCTCTAGAGTCCCGCCTTTTAGCATTATTCTTATTTCTTCTCTGCTAACTTGATGTTTAAAAAGTCTACACAATTCGACTTTTGATGTTTTATTCGGCTCATCTGATTGTTATGTAACCACGTGTCTCCACATTTTACAAACAGTTATATGTGTCATCATTGTAAACGGCACCAGATATCCTGTATTTTGTAGTCATGGCTCCTTATATGACTTATTTGACTCTAGCAGTATAAGTAGCATAGTCGATGCAGGAGTAGAACTGCCAGTGCCTGCTATGTTACCTGGAGCATACCTGGAGAGGGTTTCGGGAGTTCTTCTACTCCCCAAGCCCGGCCCCAGAGCCAGGCTCGGCTTGTGATAACTAGGTCCACCAGGCTGTTACTTGGCTGTTGCGGCCCGCAGGCCCACATATCCACCACAGCCCGGTGGGCCCGGCACTCCTTGCACTGTCCAAGTGCAAGGAGTGCCGGACACTTGCTTGGATATAACATTAGCAGGATATGCATAAATTTGTGTACACATGTGGTAAAAGGAAAGAGCTCTTTGCTGTGATATAAAGTTAATAAACGTTCTGATTATATCAGAGGTGGTTAAATAAAAATAAAGTTAAATATAAAGTCTTACAAAATAATATAAAGTCCAATAGTTGCACTTCGGACGTATGTTATGGTTCATGAAACTCTTATGTGTCTACTTACGAGATGTGCGACTCGTAAGTTCGATCATGGTGGTTTCCACGTTCACTCTAGAAGAGCTCGTTGAGGAGCTCGAAGGCGCTGCGAGGTTGACCATAAAAATTATATTCTTGGACGACCTCGCAACGCTCCCTATCCTATAAACTACTTTGTGAAGCAGACTCCGCAGCCAGTGATCAAGGAGAGTTGAACACATCTCGTAACTGGACCAGTGTTTGATTGTCGTGTCCTGGACTCTAACTGTTGAAATGGTCCAGGAAGTTTATAAGTTTTGTTCTTTATTTAGATGCGTTTAGGGCCTTGCGCGTTATTTTGGTTTAGGAAATCTACGCTGAGGTGGTACAGGACCTCTCAGAGATAGGTTTACCCTTGTGCATATACTAAAGGACTTGTATATATTGCAACAAAGAAATGTACTCAGGTTAAATTCATTTAACTTAAATTAAATTCTAGTTTTCACCTGTTGGACCATTCTTTCAGTTTGTCCAAGCCATCTTGCAGCCGCTTATTATAATCCTCATATTTTTTCCAGCATTAGCAAACATTGAGAGGGATAAGTCTATTCAGTTTGGAAGATCCTTTACGTGTATGAGATATAGGATAGTTCAGGAAACTCAACCTTGTGGGACTCTGCCAGTGACATCGCGCCACTCTGAGATCTCACCCCTCTCGGTAACTCATTGTCTTTTGTTGCATAGGTACTCCATTGTCGAGTGGCTCCCCTTCCCTGTCACTCCTGCCTGCTTCTTCAACTTATGCACTAATCTCTCATGGGGAAACTGAGTCTAAGGTTTTCTGACAATCCAAAAATTTCCAGTCTGCCCACCAATCTCTTTGTCTAAATTCTGTATCTTGAATGTCTATGTCATGGAATTCAAATTAATCTGTGAGGCATGACTAAGCGTCCCTGAACCCGTACTGGTGGTGTTACAATGTTTCTTCACTCAAGATGTTCTACTGATATTTTTGTTCAAAATTTTCTCCATCACTCTCACACAGGTCACTGTGTGTACTCACCTAGTTGTGCTTGCGCGGGTTGAGCTTAGGCTCTTTGGCTCCACCTTTTAACTGTCAATCAACTGATGTACAGATTCGTGAAACTACTGGACTCAATCAAATCTACATTTGAGACTGTGAATGGAGTCTGCCTCCACCACTTCACTGCCTAATGCATTCAAATTGTTAACTATTATGACACTGAAAGAGTTCTTTCTATTGTCTCTGTGGCTCCTTTGGGTTGACCGCCTCTCAACGGTCAATCAGCTAATGTACAGGTTCCTGAGCCTACTGGGCTCTATCATATCTACACTTAAAGCTGTGTATAGAGTCAGCCTCAACCACATCACTTCCTAAGGCATTCCATTTGTCTACTACTCTGACACTGAAAAATTTCTTTCTAACGTCTCTATGGCTCATTTGGGCACTCAATTTCCACCTGTGTCCCCTAGTGCGTGTGCCCCTTGCGTTAAAAAGTCTGTCTTTATCTACCCTTTATCTACCCTGTTTTTATCTATCTGGGAGCCGGCCGGACGGCCGACCGGACAGCACGCTGGACACGAGATCCTGTAGCCCCGGGTTCGATCCCGAGCACCGGCGAGAAACGATGGGCAGAGTTTCTTTCACCCTATGCTCCTGTTACCTAGCAGTAAATAGGTACCTAGGTTAACAGTTGACAGTTGACAGTTAGTCAACTGTCACGGGCTGCTTCCTGGAGGTGGAGGCTTTAGTGTCCCCGCGGCCTGGTCGAGGACCGGGCCGCGGGGACACTAAAGCCCCGAAATCAACTCAAGATAACCCTATCATTACCTCTGAAAATCTTGTATGTGGTGATCATGTCCCCTCTAACTCTTCTGTTTCCCAGTGACGTGAGGTTTAATTCCCGTAGTCTCTCCTCGTAGCTCATACCCCTCAGTTCGGGTACTAGTCTGGTGGCAAACCTTTGAACCTTTTCCAGTTTAGCCTTATGCTTGACTAGATATGGGCTCCATGCTGGGGCCGCATACTCGAAGATTGTTCTGACATATGTGGTATATAATGTTCTGAAAGATTCTTTACACAAGTTTCTAAAGGGCGTTCTTATGTTAGCCAACCTGGCATATGCCGCTGATGATATCCTCTTGATGTGAGCTTCAGGTGACAGGTCTGGCGTGATATCAACCCCCAGGTCTTTCTCTCCCTCTCTGACTCTTGAAGTATTTCATCTCCCAAATGATGCCTTGTATCTACGGGAGATGAACCTCACATCCCTGGAAAACTGAAGAGTAAGGGGAGTTGCCACCAGACACACTGTGTGCGTGTGTGCTCACCTAGTTGTACTCACCTAGTTGTGCTTGCAGGGGTTGAATTCTGGCTCTTTGGTCCCGCCTATCAACTGTCAATCAACTGGTGTACAGATTCCTGAGCCTACTGGGCTCTATCAAATCTACATTTGAAATAGTGTATGGAGTCTGCTTCCACCACATCACTACTTAATGCATTCCATTTGTTAACTACTCTGACACTGAAAAAATTCTTTCTAATGTCTCAGTGGCCCATCTGGGTACTAAGTTTACCCTTGTTCGTGTTCCACTCGTTCTAAAGGGTTTGTTTTTGTCCACCCTGGGGCCTCGTAGCCTGGTGGATAGCGTGCAGGACTCGTAATTCTGTGGCGCGGGTTCGATTCCCGCACGAGGCAGAAACAAATGGGCAAAGTTTCTTTCACCCTATGCTCCTGTTACCTAGCAGTAAAATCGGTACCTGGGTGTTAGTCAGCTGTCACGGGCTGCTTCCTGAGGGTGCAGGCCTGGTCGAGGACCGGGCCGCGGGGACACTAAAGCCCCGAAATCATCTCAAGATAACCTCAAGATAACCCTGTCAATTCCCCTGAGAATTTTGTAGTTGGTTTTCATGTCTCCCCTTATTCTTCTGTTTTCCAAGGATGTGAGGTTAATCTTCCTTAGCCTTTCCTCGTAACTCATACCTCTCAGTTCCGGGACCAGTCTGGTGGCATATCTCTGAATCTTCTCTAACTTTGATTTGTGTTTAACTAGGTATGGACTCGAGGCTTGAGCTGCATACTCCAGGATTGGTCTTACATAAGTGGTATACAAGGTCCTGAGCGATTCTTTACACAAGTTTCTAAAGGCAGTTCTCATTTTTCACCAGTCTAGCATATGCCGCTGATGATGTCCTTTTGATGTGGGTCCTCTGGGGACAAGTTCGGTGTGATATCAACCCCTAGATCTTTCTCTCTGTTTGACTCTTGTAGGATATGACCTCCAAATGGTACATTGAATTCAGCCTCCTGTTCCCTTCGCCTAATTTCATTACTTTACACTTTCCTGCGTTGAACTATAGTAGCCATTTTCTAGACCATTCCACCAGTTTATCCAGGTCGTCCTGTAGTCTCTGTCTATCTTCATCTCTCTTGATTCTTCTCATAATTTTTGCATCATCAGCAAACATGGAGAGGAATGAGTCTATACCCGCTGGAAGATCGTTTACATATATTAGAAACAGAATGGGTCCAAGTACAGAGCCCTGTGGGACTCCGCTGGTGACATCTCGCCACTCTGATGCCTGTGTGTGTGTACTCACCTATTTGTGCTTGCGGGGGTTGAGCTTTGGCTCTTTCGTCCCTCCTCTCAACTGTCAATCAACTGGTGTACAGATTCTTGAGCCTACTGGGCTCTGTCATATTTACATTTGAAATTGTGTATGGAGTCAGCCTCCACCACATCATTTCCTAATGCATTCCACCTGTTAACTACTCTGACACTGAAAAAGTTCCTTCTAACATCTCTGTGGCTCATGTGGGTACTCAGTTTCCACCTGTGTCCCCTTGTTCGCGTCCCACCAGTGTTGAATAGTTTATCTTTGTTTACCCGGTCGATTACCCTGAAGATTTTGTAGGTATTGATCATGTCTTCCATTACTCTTCTGTCTTCCACTGTCGTAAGGTGCATTTACCGCAGCCTTCCCTCGTAACTCATGCCTCTTAGTTCTGGGACTAGTCTAGTGGCATACCTTTGAACTTTTTCGAGCTTCGTCTTTTGCTTGACAAGGTACGGGCTCCATGCTGGGGCCGCATACTTCAGGATTGGTCTTACATATGTGGTGTACAAGATTCTGAATGATTCCTTACACAGGTTCCTGAACGCTGTTCTGATGTTAGCCAGCCTCGCATATGCCGCCTACGTTTTTCTTTATGTGGGCTTCAGGAGACAGGTTTGGTGTGATATCAACTCCTAGATCTTTCTCTCTGTCCATTTCATTAAGTACTTCATCTCCTATTCTGTATCCTGTGTCTGGCCTCCTGTTTCCACTGCCTAGTTCATTAATTTGCATTTACTCGGGTTGAACTTCAACAGCCATTTGTTGGACCATTCACACAGTCTGTCTAGGTCATCTTGTAGCCTCCTACTATCATCCTCAGTTTCAATCCTCCTCATAATTTTTGCATCATCAGCAAACATTGAGAGAAACGAGTCTATACCCTCTGAGAGATCATTTACATATATCAGAAACAGTATAGGTCCAATAACTGACCCCTGCGGGACTCCACTTGTAACGTCTCGCCAATGTGAGACCTCACCCCTGACACTGACTCGTCGTCTCCTGTTGCTTAGGTACTCCTTTATCCAATGGAGTACGTTCCTTTTCACTCCAGCCTGCATCTCCAGCTTTTTCACTAGCCTCTTGTGTGGTACTGTATCAAAGGCTTTCTGGCAATTCAAAAATATGCAGTCTGCCCACCTTCTTTTTATTTCCTGGTCATAGAGTTCAAGTAACCCTGAGATTCAGGACCTGCCATCCCTGAACCCATGTTGATGCTGTGTTACAAAGTTCTTTCGCTTCAGTTGTTCCACTAGCTTTCTTTGCACAATCTTCTCTATCAGCGTGCAATGGTATGCAGGTTTGGGACACTGGCCTGTAGTTCAGTGCCCCCTGTCTATCCCATTTCTTGTATATCGGGACTACGTTAGCTGCTTTCTAAATTTCTGGCAGTTCCTCTGTTGCCAGTGATTTGTTATACACTATGGAGAGTGGCAGGCACAGTTCTTCTGCTCCTTCCTTTAGTATCCAAGGGGATATTCCATCTGGGCCTATAGCCTTTGTCACATCCAACTTTAGTAAACACTTCCTTACTTCCCCACTGCTAATCCTGGAATGTTTGTGTGTGTGTGTGACTATGTTTAGGTAAAAATCCTTGATGAATAATGTGAAAATGTTTAACCAAAAAGCAAAACGAATCATGAAATATTTGAATGCTCTGGTGTATTCCAACACATTTTCAAGTTACTTCTTCATACAATAATCTAAACCAAATATGTACTTGAAGAAATTCTTTTAAGTCTCAACACCTCAAACGACTGATCTCTCTCACGTTCTGTAATTTCAGTGTATACAAATGAGAGCAATTCAACAGTGGATATATCAGACTGGTATAATTCAACAGTCTGTTATATGCACAGACTAGTATAAGAGGTGATCTTTAATGCCTATGTTGTGGTTAGGGTGGAAGGTCAGGCGGTTATGTACAATATTCATGGGGCTGTCACCTTGCCCAAGCTACGGTAATGGGGTAAAAGAAATTAAGATACAGTTAAATATTCAGAGAGAAATTAACCTATTCATTAACATATTTATAAAGTGGTTATTTCACACTTGGTTCTGAGAGACAGTTATTTCATTGATCTTACTGAGAAAACTAACGGGAGTACTAACCTAAGCTCCAGTTAATTTTCTCGTTGACAGATGTCACGTCTGTGTGATGTCTCTGTGTAAATTATCTTTCTGTTATCAACTTTGCAATATTTGTGTTGCAACAATAATATATGAGATCCTTAATGTTGCCACACTCGTGAATGTGTTGTCCTCTTATGCTCGTGTAGGTGTCGTCATAACTTGTTCAGCACTTGTTGTTGTTGTTGTTGTTGTTCACAACGTGTGTCGTACTTGTCCTTGTTTTTTAAACTGGTTCTGTACTCGGTGTTTTCAACTCCTTTTCTTTGCACTTTTCGTTGGCTTTACACATTGTTTTGTGTTGGTCGTTGTCTTCACAAAGTGTTATGAACGTGTCGTTGTCTTCACAAAGTGTTGTGAACGTGTCGTTGTCTTCACAAAGTGTTGTGAACGTGTCGTTGTCTTCACAAAGTGTTGTGAACGTGTCGTTGTCTTCACAAAGTGTTGTGAACGTGTCGTTGTCTTCACAAAGTGTTGTGAACGTGTCGTTGTCTTCTCAAAGTGTTGTGTACTTTACAGAACGTGAGAGAGATCAGTCGTTTGAGGTGTTGAGACTTAATAGAATTTCTTCAAGTACATATTTGGTTTAGATTATTGGATGGACAAGTAATTTGAAAATGTGTTGGAATAAGGGATAAGAGCCTCGTTGGACGTAGAATCACTGTTTACCAACGTACCTGTGGACGAGACAATCGGGATGATAGCCGACAGAGTGTATCGTGATCCAGCCTGCACTCCTCTTGACATACCAGAAAACATTCTGAGGAAACTACTTCAAGCTTGTACTAAAGAGGAACCCTTCTTGAGCCCAGATGGGCACATGTATAAGCAAGTAGATGGGGTCGCCATGGGTTCTTCCCTAGGTGTACTGTTTGCAAACTTCTACATGGGTACCATCGAGCAAAAAGTCTTAGTCGAAATGAACTTGAAACCGGCCATATACTGCAGGTATGTTGACGACATTTTTACACAGGTACCTGATGTCAGACATCTGCAGGAGCTGAAGGAGGCATTTGAGCAGAGTTCCGTGCTGCGTTTCACTTACGAGATGGAAAAGGATGGGAAGCTGCCCTTTCTAGATGTAACAGTCATGGAAAAGAGCAGAGGTTTCCACACTGCAGTCTACACTAAGGAAACGAACATAGGAATGTGCCTAAATGCCAACAGCGACTGCCCAGACAGGTACAAGAGGAGTGTTGTTAACGCTTATGTCGACCGTGCTCTCAGCCACAGCTCAGAATGGAAGCAAGTCGACGAACTCTGTAGGGTAAGGCAGGTCCTAGTCAACAACGGCTTCTCCAATGGTTTCGTCGAAGACATCATTAGAAAGAAAGTGAAACGCCATGCAACCTCTGAAGAGACATCTAACACAACACCTATACCCCCTATTAGACTATTTTACAGGAACTTCTTTTCCACAGCTCATAAAACGGAGGAAAGGGTCCTGAAAGATATTGTTAATAGGAACGTTATCCCCACAGACAAAAATCAGAGGATACAACTGACGATTTACTGTAAAACCAGAAAAACGGTCAGCCTACTCATGAGAAACTCTCCAGACACAAAGCAGAACGCTTTAAAAGAGACCAACGTCGTCTATGCCTTCAAATGCCCTCTTGGGGACTGTAAGCTCCAAAAAAAACAGTATATAGGCAAGACAACAACATCTCTTTCTAGGCGTTTAACGATGCATAAGCAACAGGGCTCCATTAAGGAACATATAATCTCTTCCCACAACCAAACCATCGCCAGAGAAATCCTAGTAAACAACACAGAAATCATTGATAGATACAGCGATAGCAGGCGGCTTGACGTCTGCGAGGCTCTACACATCAACAAGTCAACACCAGCAATCAACAGCCAATTAATGCACAACTATATTCTACCCACCTCAAGACTCCGCTCCAATATAGAAGCATCAAGAAATATGGACCAATAGGCTTTCTACAAATCACTTCCATTCAATACCCATTGTTTCGTGTTCTGTCTTGTGTTTAGGAATTTAATACCCTATTAAAACCACCTCACCCCATCCACCTCACTCAAATGTAGATATAAACAAATCGAAGATGTGTAAGTTCTATTCAGTTGTGTATGTGTAAGCTAAAGTCTTTGAAAATGTAATAAGTTTTACGAAACGCGCTCAAGTGTCGCGTCAGACTAGAAATAAAAAATGAATTTTGGAGAATTGATTTTTGAATTACCATCAACAGTGAAAAGAAACGTACGAAAGATCGAGAAAATTCGTGTTAGAATTATTAATCTTACTTTTTCGGTCATATTTAATAATATATATATATATATATATATATATATATATATATATATATATATATATATATATATATATATATATATATATATATATATGTCGTACCTAGTAGCCGGAATGCACTTTTTGGACTACTATGCAAGGCCCAATTTGCCTAATAAGCCAAGTTTTCCTTAATTAATATATTTCCTCAATTTTTTTTGTTATGAAATGATAAAGCTACCCATTTCATTATGTATGAGGTAAATTTTTTTTTATTGGAGTTAAAATTAACGTAGATATATGACCGAACCTAACCAACCCTACCTAACCTAACCTAACCTATCTTTATAGGTTAGGTTAGGTTAGGTAGCCGAAAAAGTTAGGTTAGGTTAGGTTAGGTAGTCGGAAAACAATTAATTCATGAAAACTTGGCTTATTAGGCAATTCGGGCCTTGCATAGTAGGTCGAGAAGTGAGTTCTGGCTACTAGGTACGACATATATATATATATATATATATATATATATATATATATATATATATATATATATATATATATATATATATATATATATATATATATATATATATATTTTTTTTTTTTTTTTTAATATAGAAGGGAGTACCACCTCTAGCTGGAAGAAGGGGGACCCATAAGCTCGGAGGAAACCACGCATAACGCATTAGAGGGAATGTTTAGATCCCCTCCTATACAGTTTCTGTGTGCTTTTCTCCTACCACCCCCTTCCTTTTTTATTTTTTGTGCTTTATTATGCATTTGATGGTTACAAGATATACATGGGTTGATACAAAAATAATAATGCAAAAAGGTGCTTAAAGGTTATGGATCTCTTGAAAAACACAACAATGGGAAACATTGATGAATGTCACAGACGGGTTCGATCATTGTTGCAAGTCAAACACTTCTTCGAATTCCTCTGAAGTTGGACTAGTGCCCAAGACGCAACAGGTATTTCCCCTCTGAATCGCAACACTGAGGCGCTGGAACAAGAAACTTTTTGCTCTCTGGTCTTTTGTAGCACTGATCAATTTGTCCCCCAATTCCTTCAGGAACTTCAATGCACATTTTCCCCATGAACAGAGGGTCTCCGAGCCGATCGGAACAAAGCTGTAGCAGTGTGCTAGACCTCTGTATTTAATAATTTTCTGCGATTCCCTGAAAGAAGCAGCACCACCGCTTTCACGTGTGCTGTAGTGGAGGTAGGTACTGGCCAGTGTGGCAGCGCACGTGTAGTCCCATACCACTTGCTTACCATCCTTCCAAGGTAGCAAGGTGACCCCATCAGGGCGCTTCTGAGGGTCGTTAGGTCTGGATAAGTGTGGTTCTCTTTGTGCCGGGCAGCGGGCTGTGGCGAGGCTCCTCTTGATGATGTCGTTGACTTCTTCATGTCTTGCGATTTTACCCTGTGATTTACGACATACCAGACCATGACGACCATATTGGTCTGCCATCGCAGTTCCGCAGATGCACCTATGTTCGGTGAGGATCGGGGCGGCAAGGCGAAGGGCAACTCCAATGCGGAGAGCGTCATGACTGAGGCGAGTTCCCAGGGCTGCATTGGGCACAGCAAATAAAAAATCTCCGGCGTGGGGTGCTGTTACCGCTAGGAGGCGGGCTTTGTTTTCAGCATCAGCGTTGTCAATCATTGCTGTGACAGTCTTTTCCATTATGGGGCTATCCCAGTGGGCCTGCTTGTGGTCTTTTGGGACTTGTGGTCGGGGTTGAGGGTGTGCAATGGTGTCCCATATATATATATATATATATATATATATATATATATATATATATATATATATATATATATATATATATATATATATATATATATATATGTCGTACCTAGTAGCCAGAACGCACTTCTCAACCTACTATGCAGGGCCCGATTTGCCTAATAAGCCAAGTTTTCCTGAATTAATATATTTTCTCGAATTTTTTTCTTATGAAATGATAAAGCACCCATTTCATTATGTATAAAGTCAATTTCTTTTTATTGGAGTTATAATTAACGTAGATATATGACCGAACCTAACCAACCTTACCTAACCTAACCTAACCTATCTTTATAGGTTAGGTTAGGTTAGGTAGCTGAAAAAGTTTGGTCAGGGCAGGTTAGGTAGGTTAGGTAGTCGAAAAACAATTATTTCATGAAAACTTGGCTTATTAGGCAAATCGGGCCTTGCATAGTAGGCTGAGAAGTGCGTTCTGGCTACTAGGTACGACATATATATATATATATATATATATATATATATATATATATATATATATATATATGTCGTACCTAGTAGCCAGAACTCACTTTTTGGCCTACTATGCAAGGCCCGATTTGCCTAATAAGCCAAGTTTTCATGAATTAATATATTTTTTCTATTTTTTTTCTTATGAAATGGTAAAGCTACCCATTTCATTATGTATGAGGTCAATTTTTTTTTATTGGGGTTAAAATTAACGTAGATATATGACCGAACCTAACCAACCCTACCTAACCTAACCTAACCTATCTTTATTGGTTAGGTTTGGTTAGGTAGCCCAAAAAGGTAGGTTAGGTTAGGTTAGGTAGTCGAAAAACAATTAATTCATGAAAACTTGGCTTATTAGGCAAATCGGGCCTTGCATAATAGGCTGAGAAGTGCGTTCTGGCTACTAGGTACGACATATATAAATATATATATATATATGTCGTACCTAGTAGCCAGAACTCACTTTTTGGCCTACTATGCAAGGCCCGATTTGCCTAATAAGCCAAGTTTTCATGAATTAATTGTTTTTCGACTACCTAACCTACCTAACCTAACCTAACCTAACTTTTTCGGCTACCTAACCAAACCTAACCTATAAAGATAGGTTAGGTTAGGTTAGGTAGGGTTGGTTAGGTTCGGTCATATATCTACGTTAATTTTAACTCCAAAAAAAAAAAATTGACCTCATACATAATGAAATGGGTAGCTTTATCATTTCATAAGAAAAAAATTAGAAAAAATATATTAATTCAGGAAAACTTGGCTTATTAGGCAAATCGGGCCTTGCATAGTGGGCCAAAAAGTGAGTTCTGGCTACTAGGTACGACATATATATATATATATATATATATATATATATATATATATATATATATGTCGTACCTAGTAGCCAGAACGCACTTCTCAGCCTACTATGCAAGGCCCGATTTGCCTAATAAGCCAAGTTTTCCTGAATTAGTATATTTTCTCTAATTTTTTTCATACGAAATGATAAAGCTACCCATTTCATCATGTATGAGGTCAATTTTTTTTTATTTTAGTTAAAATTAACGTAGATATATGACCGAACCTAACCAACCCTACCTAACCTAACCTAACCTATCTTTATAGGTTAGGTTAGGTTAGGTACCCGAAAATGTTAGGTTAGGTTAGGTTAGGTAGGTTAGGTAGTCGAAAAACAATTAATTCATAAAAACTTGGCTTATTAGGCAAATCGGACCTTGCATAGTAGGCTGAGAAGTGCGTTCTGGCTACTAGGTACGACATATATATATATATATATATATATATATATATATATATATATATATATATATATATATATGTCGTACCTAGTAGCCAGAACTCACTTTTCAGCCTACAATGCAAGGCCCGATTTGCCTAATATGCCAAGTTTTCCTGAATTAATATATTTTCTCTAATTTTTTTCTTATGAAATGATAAAGCAACCCATTTCATTATGTAAGAGGTCAATTTTTTTTTATTGAAGTTAAAATTAACGTAGATATATCACTGAACCTAACCAACCCTACCTAACCTAACCTAATCTATCTTTATAGGTTAGGTTAGGTTAGGTAGCCGAAAAAGTTAGGTTAGGTTAGGTTAGGTAGGTTAGGTAGTCGAAAAGCAATTAATTCATGAAAACTTGGCTTATTAGGCAAATCGGGCCTTGCATAGTAGGCTCAGAAGTGAGTTCTGGCTACTAGGTACGACATATATATATATATATATATATATATATATATATATATATATATATATATATATATATATATATATATATATATATATATATATATATGTCGTACCTAGTAGCCAGAACTCACTTCTCAGCCTACTATGCAAGGCTCGATTTGCCTAATAAGCCAAGTTTTCATCAATTAATATAATTTCTGTATTTTTTTCTTATGAAATGATAAAGCTACCCTTTTCAATATGTATGAAGTCAATTTTTTTTATTGGAGTTAAAATTAACGTAGATATATGACCGAACCTAACCAACCCTACCTAACCTATCCTAACCTATCTTAATAGGTTAGGTTAGGTTAGGTGGCCGAAAAAGTTAGGTTAGGTTAGGTTAGGTAGGTTAGGTAGTCGAAAAACAATTAATTCATGAAAACTTGGCTTATTAGGCAAATCGAGCCATGCATAGTAGGCTGAGAAGTGCATTCTGGCTACTAGGTACGACATATATATACATACATATATATATATATATATATATATATATATATATATATATATATATATATATATATATATATATATATATATATGTCGTACCTAGTAGCCAGAACTCACTTCTCAGCCTACTATTCAAGGCCCGATTTGCCTAATAAGCCAAGTTTTCCTGAATTAATATATTTACTATAATTTTTTTCTTATGAAATGATAAAGCAACCCTTTTCTCTATGTATGAGGTCAAATTTTTTTTATTGGAGTTAAAATTAAAGTAGATATATGACCGAACCTAACCAACCCTACCTAACCTAACCTAACCTATATTTATAGGTAAGGTTAGGTTAGGTAGCCAAAAAAAGCTAGGTTAGGTTAGGTTAGGTAGGTTAGGTAGACGAAAAAACATTAATTCATGAAAACTTGGCTTATTAGGCAAATCGGGCCTTGAATAGTAGGCTGAGAAGTGCGTTCTGGCTATTAGGTACGACATATATATATATATATATATATATATATATATATATATATATATATATATATATATATATATGTATGTATATATATGTCGTACCTAGTAGCCAGAATGCACTTCTCAGCCTACTATGCATGGCTCGATTTGCCTAATAAGCCAAGTTTTCATGAATTAATTGTTTTTCGACTACCTAACCTACCTAACCTAACCTAACCTAACTTTTTCTACTATCTAACCTAACCTAACCTATAAAGATAGGTTATGTTAGGTTAGGTAGGGTTGGTTAGGTTGGGTCATATATCTACTTAATTTTAACTCCAATAAAAAAAAAAATTGACCTCATACATAATGAAATGGATACCTTTATCATTTCATAAGAAAAAAATTAGAGAAAATATATTAATTCAGGAAAACTTGGCTTATTAGGCAAATCGGGCCTTGCATAGTAGGCTGAAAAGTGCGTTCTGGCTACTAGGTACGACATATATATATATATATATATGTATATATATATATATATATATATATATATATATATATATATATATATATATATATATATATATATATATATATATATATATATATATAACTGAAAACTCACACCCCAGAAGTGACTCGAACCCATACTCCCAGGAGCCACGCAACTGGTATGTACAAGACGCCTTAATCCACTTGACCATCACGACCGGACAAAATGAGGTGATAGCCGAGGCTATTTAAACCACCCCACCGCCGGCACTCGGATAGTAATCTTGGGCATAGCATTTTACCAAATCACCTCATTCTTTGGGGCACACGTGAGGAACACAAATGCGAACAAGCCTGAATGGTCCCCAGGACAATATGCAACTGAAAACTCACACCCCAGAAGTGACTCGAACCCATACTCCCAGGAGCCACGCAACTGGTATGTACAAGACGCCTTAATCCACTTGACCATCACGACCGGACAAAATGAGGTGATAGCCGAATGAGGTGATGAGGTGAGTTTTCAGTTGCATATTGTTGTGCACAACTATATTCTACCCACCTCAAGACTCCGCTCCAATATAGAAGCATCAAGAAATATGGACCAATAGGCTTTCTACAAACACTTCTATTCAATACCCATTGTTTCTGTTCTGTCTTGTGTTGATACTTTTAATACCCTATTAATATCCCCTAGTGTTCTGTCTTGTGTTAATGCCACATCACCCTTCCCACCTCACTCAAATGTAATGCCACATCACCCTTCCCACCTCACTCAAATGTAGATATAAAATCAGGGAAACGCAAGTTCTAATCAGTTGTGTATTTGTGAAGTCTTTGAAAATGTAATAAGTTTTACGAAACGCGCCCGTGTCGCGTCAGACTAGAAATAAAAATGAATTTTGGAGAAGTGATTTTTGATTTACCTCCAACAGTGAAGCGTAATGTACGAAAGATTGAGAAAATTCGTGTTAGAATTATTAATCTTACTTTTTCGGTCATATTTAATAATATATGTCTACAGGAAAGACTGCTACCAAAATATACTAATATATAAATATATATATATATATATATATATATATATATATATATATATATATATATATTAGTATATTTTGGTAGCAGTCTTTCCTGTAGACATATTTTATTAAATATGACCGAAAAAGTAAGATTAATAATTCTAACACGAATTTTCTCAATCTTTCGTACATTATGCTTCACTGTTGGAGGTAAATCAAAAATCACTTCTCCAAAATTCATTTTTATTTCTAGTCTGACGCGACACGGGCGCGTTTCGTAAAACTTATTACATTTTCAAAGACTTCACAAATACACAACTGATTAGAACTTGCATTTCCCTGATTTTATATCTACATTTGAGTGAGGTGGGAAGGGTGATGTGGCATTACATTTGAGTGAGGTGGGAAGGATGATGTGGCATTAGAGGATATTAATAGGGTATTAAAAGTATCAACACAAGACAGAACACGAAACAATGGATATTGAATAGAAGTGTTTGTAGAAAGCCTATTGGTCCATATTTCTTGATGCTTCTATATTGGAGCGGAGTCTTGAGGTGGGTAGAATATAGTTGTGCAATAATTGGCTGTTGATTGCTGGTGTTGACTTCTTGATGTGTAGTGCCTCGCAAACGTCAAGCCGCCTGCTATCGCTGTATCTATCGATGATTTCTGTGTTGTTTACTAGGATTTCTCTGGCGATGGTTTGGTTATGGGAAGAGATTATATGTTCCTTAATGGAGCCCTGTTGTTTATGCATCGTTAAACGCCTAGAAAGAGATGTTGTTGTCTTGCCTATATACTGGGTTTTTTGGAGCTTACAGTCCCCAAGTGGGCATTTGAAGGCATAGACGACGTTAGTCTCTTTTAAAGCGTTCTGTTTCGTGTCTGGAGAGTTTCTCATGAGTAGGCTGGCCGTTTTTCTGGTTTTATAGTAAATCGTCAGTTGTATCCTCTGATTTTTGTCTGTAGGGATAACGTTTCTATTAACAATATCTTTCAGGACCCTCTCCTCTGTTTTATGAGCTGTGGAAAAGAAGTTCCTGTAAAATAGTCTAATAGGGGGTATAGGTGTTGTGTTAGTTGTCTCTTCGGAGGTTGCATGGCTTTTCACTTTCCTTCTTATGATGTCTTCGATGAAACCATTGGAGAAGCCGTTATTGACTAGAACCTGCCTTACCCTACAGAGTTCTTCGTCGACTTGCTTCCATTCTGAGCTGTGGCTGAGAGCACGGTCGACGTATGCGTTAACAACACTCCTCTTGTACCTGTCAGGGCAGTCGCTGTTGGCATTTAGGCACATTCCTATGTTTGTTTCCTTTGTGTAGACTGCAGTGTGGAAACCTCCGCCCTTTTCCATGACTGTTACATCTAGAAAAGGCAGCTTCCCATCCTTTTCCGTCTCGTAAGTGAAACGCAGCACGGAACTCTGCTCAAATGCCTCCTTCAGCTCCTGCAGATGTCTGACATCAGGTACCTGTGTAAAAATGTCGTCAACATACCTGCAGTATATGGCCGGTTTCAAGTTCATGTCGACTAAGACTTTTTGCTCGATGGTACCCATGTAGAAGTTTGCAAACAGGACACCTAGGGGAGAACCCATAGCGACCCCATCTACTTGCTTATACATATGCCCATCCGGGCTCAAGAAGGGTGCCTCTTTAGTACAAGCTTGGAGTAGTTTCCTCAGAATACTTTCTGGCATGTCAAGAGGAGTACAGGCTGGATCACGATACACTCTGTCGGCTATCATTCCGATTGTCTCGTCCACAGGTACGTTGGTAAACAGCGATTCTACGTCCAACGAGGCTCTTATCCCTGTGGCCCGTGCGCCCCGCAGTAAGTCCACAAATTCCTTTGGAGACTTCAGGCTGAAGGCGCAAGGAACATAAGGAGTCAGCAGGCCGTTGAGTCGCTTTGCCAATCTGTACGTGGGTGTGGGTATCTGGCTAATGATTGGCCGAAGTGGGTTTCCAGGCTTGTGCGTCTTGACATTTCCATACGCATATCCAGGTTTATATTCCCCAATGATCTTTGGCAGGTGGAGTCCGGATTTCTTGGCGTTCACAGTTTCGATCAGTTTGTTGACCTTTGCTTTTAATTCGGCTGTAGTGTCCTTCGTTACCCTTTGGAACTTAGTTTGGTCAGAGAGTATGATGTTCATTTTCGCCAGATATTCGTCTTTTTTAAGAATGACATATATTGGCGACTTGTCACCTCTCCTGACAACTATCTCCTTGTTCTCACTAAGGCTTTTAGCTGCCGCTCTAAGCTCGGGGGACAGTATGGTGCTTCTGTAGTTGCCTCGATTCTTTCCTCCTTCTGCAATAAGTTCTGCTTGTAAGGTATCTTTGGTAGTGACCTTCTTTTGTGTCTCGAGGTCGAATATGTCGTCCAACAGAATTTCCAACTCCACTTTCCGGGCCATTTCACTCGGTCTGGACATAACATGACAGTTTATGCCCAGATTTAGGAGAGTGACTTGGTCCTCAGTGAGGTTAATTCCTGCAAGGTTCAGGAAGCCATCTCTTGGTCGTGGAATTGCCATAGGTCCTCCATATAATGTTGTTATATGGAGGACCTATGGCAATTCCACGACCAAGAGATGGCTTCCTGAACCTTGCAGGAATTAACCTCACTGAGGACCAAGTCACTCTCCTAAATCTGGGCATAAACTGTCATGTTATGTCCAGACCGAGTGAAATGGCCCGGAAAGTGGAGTTGGAAATTCTGTTGGACGACATATTCGACCTCGAGACACAAAAGAAGGTCACTACCAAAGATACCTTACAAGCAGAACTTATTGCAGAAGGAGGAAAGAATCGAGGCAACTACAGAAGCACCATACTGTCCCCCGAGCTTAGAGCGGCAGCTAAAAGCCTTCGTGAGAACAAGGAGATAGTTGTCAGGAGAGGTGACAAGTCGCCAATATATGTCATTCTTAAAAAAGACGAATATCTGGCGAAAATGAACATCATACTCTCTGACCAAACTAAGTTCCAAAGGGTAACGAAGGACACTACAGCCGAATTAAAAGCAAAGGTCAACAAACTGATCGAAACTGTGAACGCCAAGAAATCCGGACTCCACCTGCCAAAGATCATTGGGGAATATAAACCTGGATATGCGTATGGAAATGTCAAGACGCACAAGCCTGGAAACCCACTTCGACCAATCATTAGCCAGATACCCACACCCACGTACAGATTGGCAAAGCGACTCAACGGCCTGCTGACTCCTTATGTTCCTTGCGCCTTCAGCCTGAAGTCTCCAAAGGAATTTGTGGACTTACTGCGGGGCGCACGGGCCACAGGGATAAGAGCCTCGTTGGACGTAGAATCGCTGTTTACCAACGTACCTGTGGACGAGACAATCGGAATGATAGCCGACAGAGTGTATCGTGATCCAGCCTGTACTCCTCTTGACATGCCAGAAAGTATTCTGAGGAAACTACTCCAAGCTTGTACTAAAGAGGCACCCTTCTTGAGCCCGGATGGGCATATGTATAAGCAAGTAGATGGGGTCGCTATGGGTTCTCCCCTAGGTGTCCTGTTTGCAAACTTCTACATGGGTACCATCGAGCAAAAAGTCTTAGTCGACATGAACTTGAAACCGGCCATATACTGCAGGTATGTTGACGACATTTTTACACAGGTACCTGATGTCAGACATCTGCAGGAGCTGAAGGAGGCATTTGAGCAGAGTTCCGTGCTGCGTTTCACTTACGAGACGGAAAAGGATGGGAAGCTGCCTTTTCTAGATGTAACAGTCATGGAAAAGGGCGGAGGTTTCCACACTGCAGTCTACACAAAGGAAACAAACATAGGAATGTGCCTAAATGCCAACAGCGACTGCCCTGACAGGTACAAGAGGAGTGTTGTTAACGCATACGTCGACCGTGCTCTCAGCCACAGCTCAGAATGGAAGCAAGTCGACGAAGAACTCTGTAGGGTAAGGCAGGTTCTAGTCAATAACGGCTTCTCCAATGGTTTCATCGAAGACATCATAAGAAGGAAAGTGAAAAGCCATGCAACCTCCGAAGAGACAACTAACACAACACCTATACCCCCTATTAGACTATTTTACAGGAACTTCTTTTCCACAGCTCATAAAACAGAGGAGAGGGTCCTGAAAGATATTGTTAATAGAAACGTTATCCCTACAGACAAAAATCAGAGGATACAACTGACGATTTACTATAAAACCAGAAAAACGGCCAGCCTACTCATGAGAAACTCTCCAGACACGAAACAGAACGCTTTAAAAGAGACTAACGTCGTCTATGCCTTCAAATGCCCACTTGGGGACTGTAAGCTCCAAAAAACCCAGTATATAGGCAAGACAACAACATCTCTTTCTAGGCGTTTAACGATGCATAAACAACAGGGCTCCATTAAGGAACATATAATCTCTTCCCATAACCAAACCATCGCCAGAGAAATCCTAGTAAACAACACAGAAATCATCGATAGATACAGCGATAGCAGGCGGCTTGACGTTTGCGAGGCACTACACATCAAGAAGTCAACACCAGCAATCAACAGCCAATTATTGCACAACTATATTCTACCCACCTCAAGACTCCGCTCCAATATAGAAGCATCAAGAAATATGGACCAATAGGCTTTCTACAAACACTTCTATTCAATATCCATTGTTTCGTGTTCTGTCTTGTGTTGATACTTTTAATACCCTATTAATATCCTCTAATGCCACATCATCCTTCCCACCTCACTCAAATGTAATGCCACATCACCCTTCCCACCTCACTCAAATGTAGATATAAAATCAGGGAAATGCAAGTTCTAATCAGTTGTGTATTTGTGAAGTCTTTGAAAATGTAATAAGTTTTACGAAACGCGCCCGTGTCGCGTCAGACTAGAAATAAAAATGAATTTTGGAGAAGTGATTTTTGATTTACCTCCAACAGTGAAGCATAATGTACGAAAGATTGAGAAAATTCGTGTTAGAATTATTAATCTTACATTTCGGTCATATTTAATATAATATATATATATATATATATATATATATATATATATATATATATATATATATATATATATGTGTGTGTGTGTGTGTGTGTGTGTGTGTGTGTGTGTGTGTGTGTGTGTGTGTGTGTGTGTTTACTAGTTGTGTTTTTGCGGGGGTTGAGCTTTGCTCTTTCGGCCCGCCTCTCAACTGTCAATCAACTGTTTACTAACTACTTTTTTTTTTTTTTTTTTTTTTTTTCTCCCCACACCACACACACACACCCCAGGAAGCAGCCCGTGACAGCTGACTAACTCCCAGGTACCTATTTACTGCTAGGTAACAGGGGCACTTAGGGTGAAAGAAACTTTCCCCATTTGTTTCTGCCTCGTGCGGGAATCGAACCCGCGCCACAGAATTACGAGTCCTGCGCGCTATACACCAGGCTACGAGGCCCCAACCTCGAGGTGTGTGTGTCTCTGTGTGTGTGTGTGTGTGTGTGTGTGTGTGTGTGTGTACTCACCTAGTTGTACTTATCTAGTTGTGTTTGCGGGGGTTGAGCTCTGGCTCTTTGGTCCCGCCTATCAACCGACAATCAACAGGTGTACAGATTCCTGAGCCTATTGGGCTCTATCATATCTACACTTGAAACTGTGTATGGAGTCAGCCTCCACCACATCACTTCCTAATGCATTCCATCTGTCAACTACTCTGACACTAAAAAAGTTCTTTCTAATATCTCTTTGACTCATTTGGGCACTCAGTTTCCACCTGTGTCCCCTTGTGCGTGTTCCCCTTGTGTTAAATAGACTGTCTTTATCTACCCTATCAATTCCCTTCAGAATCTTGAATGTTGTGATCATGTCCCCCCTAATTCTTCTGTCTTCCAGCGACGTGAGATTTAATTCCCGTAGGCTCTCCTCGTAGCTCATACCTCTCAGCTCGGGTACTATTCTGGTGGCAAACCTTTGAACCTTTTCCAGTTTAGTCTTATCCTTGACTAGATATGGACTCCATGCTGGGGCTGCATACTCCAGGATTGGCCTGACATATGTGGTATACAAAGTTCTGAATGATTCTTTACACAAGTTTCTGAATGCCGTTCGTATGTTGGCCAGCCTGGCATATGCCGCTGATGTTATCCGCTTGATATGTGCTGCAGGAGATAGGTCTGGCGTGATATCAACCCCTAAGTCTTTTTTCTTCTCTGACTTCTGAAAAATTTCCTCTCCCAGATGATACCTTGTATCTGGCCTCCTGCTCCCTACACCTATCTTCATTACATTACATTTGGTGGGGTTAAACTCTAACAACCATATGTTCGCCCATTCCTTCAGTTTGTCTAGGTCTTCTTGAAGCCTCAAACAGTCCTCTTCTGTTTTAATCCTTCTCATAATTTTAGCATCGTCCGCAAACATTGAGAGAAATGAATCGATATCCTCCGGGAGATCATTTACATATATCAGAAACAAGATAGGACCGAGTACAGAGCCCTGTGGGACTCCATTGGTGACTTCACGCCAATCCGAGGTCTCACCCCTCACCGTAACTCTCTGCTTCCTATTGCTTAGATACTCCCTTATCCACTGGAGCACCTTACCAGCTACACCTGCCTGTCTCTCCAGCTTATGTACCAGCCTCTTATGCGGTACTGTGTCAAAGGCTTTCCGACAATCCAAGAAAATGCAGTCCTCCCAGCCCTCTCTTTCTTGCTTAATCTTTGTCACCATATCGTAGAATTCTATCAAGCTTGTAAGGCAAGATTTACCCTCCCTGAACCCGTGTTGGCGATTTGTCACGAAGTCCTTCTCTCCAGATGTGTTACCAGGTTTTTTCTCGCGATCTTCTCCATCACCTTGCATGGTATACAAGTCAAGGACACTGGCCTGTAGTTCAGTGCCTCTTGCCTGTCGCCCTCTTTGTATATTGGGACCACATTCGCCGTCTTCCATAATTCTGGTAGGTCTCCCGTCTCCAGTGACTTACTATACACTATGGAGAGTGGCAAGGAAAGTGCCTCTGCACACTCTTTCAGTATCCATGGTGAGATCCCATCTGGACCAACAGCCTTTCTAACATACAGATCCAGCAGGTGTCTCTTGACCTCCTCTCTCGTTATTTCGAACTCTTCCAAGGCCACATGGTTTACCTCCCTTTCTCCTAGCACAGTGACCTCACCTTGTTCTATTGTGAAGACCTCCTGGAACCTCTTGTTGAGTTCTTCACACACCTCTCTGTCATTCTCAGTATACCCGTCCTCGCTTGTTCGAAGTTTCAATACCTGTTCTTTCACTGTTGTTTTCCTTCTGATGTGACTGTGGAGTAGCTTTGGTTCGGTCTTGGCTTTGTTTGCTATTTCATTTTCAAAACTTTTCTCTGCTTCTCTTCTCACCCTGGAGTACTCATTCCTGGTTCTCTGGTATCTCTCTCTGCTTTCTGGTGTTCTGTTATTCCGGAAGTTCCTCCACGCCCTTTTGTTCAGTTTCTTCGCTTCCACACATGCCCTATTATACCATGGATTCTTCTGTTGCTTCTCGGATTTTTCCCTTTGGGCCGGGATGAACCTGTTTACTGCCTCCTGACACTTTTGGGTAACATAGTCCATCATACCCTGTACAGACTTATCTCTGAGGTCTGTGTCCCAAGGTATTTCACTTAGGAAACTTCTCATCTGTTCATAATTCCCCTTTCGGTACACCAGCCTTTTGATTCCTAGTTCTTTTTGGGGGGAGATAAGTCCTAGCTCTTCCAGGTACTCAAAGTTCAATACACTGTGGTCACTCATTCCCAAGGGCGCTTCCAACTTAACTTCCCTTATATCCCACTCATTTAGGGTAAATATCAAATCAAGCATTGCTGGTTCATCTTCTCCTCTCATTCATGTTGGTTCTTTGTAGTGCTGGCTTAGGAAGTTTCTTGTTGCCGCGTCCAGCAGCTTAGCTCTCCATGTTTCTGGTCCTCCATGCGGGTCTCTGTTCTTCCAATCTTTCTTCCCATGGTTGAAGTCTCCCATAATTAGTAGTCCAGATCCATTCCTGCTAGCAACAGAAGCTGCTCTTTCTATTATGTTAATGGTGGCCATGTTGTTTCTATCATATTCCTGTCTAGGTCTTCTGTCATTTTGATGGTGGATTATATATGTCTACGATTATAATTTTTTTCCCTCCATTTGTTACGGCACCTGCTATGTAGTCACTGAAACCTTCACAGCCCTGAATATCTATCTCCTCAAAATTCCAGCCTTTTCTTACCAGCAGAGCTACACCACCCCCACCTCTTCCTTCCCTCTCTTTCCTCATACCATAATAGTCCTGTGGGAACACTGCGTTTGTTATCGTTTTCGAGAGCTTTGTTTCTGTGAGGGCTATTATGTCTGGGTTTTCCTCTAGTCCCCGTTCTCCAAGCTCATTTGCTTTATTTGTAATTCCATCTATGTTAGTGTACATCGCTTTGAGGCTCACTTTCTTCTGTCCCTTCTCAAATCGCCTCCTTGGTGAGTGTTCTGCTGGTGGGGGAGGCTGTTCCATGGGTGTGAGGACCTGTGAGGTGGATAACAGGGTCTCAGAGGATACCGGGATGAGGGGCGGAGGATCCAGCGAAGGTGGAGGGTGTGTGTGTGTGTGTGTGTGTGTGTGTGTGTGTGTGTGTGTGTGTGTATGTGTACTCACCTAATTGTACTCACCTAATTGTGCTTGCGGGGGTTGAGCTCTGGCTCTTTGGTCCCGCCTCTCAACCGTCAATCAACTGGTGTACAGATTCCTGAGCCTATTGGGCTCTATCATATCTACATTTGAAACTGTGAATGGAGTCAGCCTCCACCACATCACTTCCTAATGCATTCCATTTGCTAACTACTCTGACACTGAAAAAGTTCTTTCTAACGTCTCTGTGGCTCATTTGGGTACTCAGCTTCCACCTGTGTCCCCTTGTTCGCGTCCCACCAGTGTTGAAAAGTTCGTCCTTGTTTACCCGGTCGATTCCCCTGAGGATTTTGTAGGTTGTGATCATGTCCCCCCTTACTCTTCTGTCTTCCAGTGTCGTGAGGTGCATTTCCCGCAGCCTTTCCTCATAACTCATGCCTCTTAGTTCTGGGACTAGTCTAGTAGCATACCTTTGGACTTTTTCCAGCTTCGTCTTGTGCTTGACAAGGTACGGGCTCCATGCTGGGGCCGCATACTCCAGGATTGGTCTTACATATGTGGTGTACAAGATTCTGAATGATTCCTTACACAGGTTCCTGAACGCCGTTCTGATGTTAGCCAGCCTCGCATATGCCGCAGACGTTATTCTCTTTATGTGGGCTTCAGGAGAAAGGTTTGGTGTGATATCAACTCCTAGATCTTTCTCTCTGTCTGTTTCATTAAGTACTTCATCTCCTATTCTGTATCCTGTGCCTGGCCTCCTGTTTCCACTGCCTAGTTTCATTACTTTGCATTTACTCGGGTTGAACTTCAACAGCCATTTGTTGGACCATTCACTCAGTCTATCCAGGTCATCTTGTAGCCTCCTACTATCATCCTCTGTTTCAATCCTCCTCATAATTTTTGCATCGTCGGCAAACATTGAGAGGAACGAATCTATACCCTCTGGGAGATCATTTACATATACCAGAAACAGTATAGGTCCGAGGACTGACCCCTGCGGGACTCCACTTGTGACGTCTCGCCAATCTGAGACTTCACCCCTCACACAGACTCGTTGTCTCCTGTTGCTTAGGTATTCCTCTATCCACCGGAGTACCTTCCCTCTCACTCCAGCCTGCATCTCCAACTTTCGCACTAGCCTCTTGTGTGGCACTGTATCAAAGGCTTTCTGACAATCCAAAAATATGCAGTCTGCCCACCCTTCTCTTTCTTGCCTTATTTTTGTTGCCTGGTCGTAGAATTCAAGTAACCCTGTGAGGCAGGACCTGCCATCCCTGAACCCATGTTGATGCTGTGTTACAAAGTTCCTTCGCTCCAGATGCTCCACTAGTTTTTTTCGCACAATCTTCTCCATCAGCTTGCATGGTATGCAGGTTAGGGACACTGGCCTGTAGTTCAGTGCCTCCTGTCTATCCCCTTTCTTGTATATCGGGACTACGTTAGCTGCTTTCCAAGTATCTGGCAGTTCCCCTGTTGCCAGTGATTTGTTATACACTATGGAGAGTGGTAGGCTCAGTTCTCTTGCTCCTTCCTTTAGAACCCAAGGGGAGATTCCATCTGGGCCTATAGCCTTCGTCACGTCCAACTCTAGTAAACACTTCCTTACTTCCCCACTGGTAATCTCAAACTCTTCCAGTGGTTCCTGGTTAGCTATTCCCTCACTTACCTCTGGAATTTCTCCTTGTTCTAAGGTGAAGACCTCCTGGAATTTCTTATTCAATTCCTCACACACTTCCTTGTCATTTGTAGTGAATCCTTCCGCCCCTATCCTTAATCTCATAACCTGTTCCTTTACTGTTGTTTTTCTCCTAATGTGGCTATGCAACAATTTAGGCTGAGTCTTTGCCTTGCTTGCGATGTCATTTTCGTATTGTCTTTCTGCCTCTCTTCTCATCCTGACATATTCATTCCTGGCATTCTGGTATCTTTCTCTGCTCTCCAGTGTCCTGTTATTCCTATAGTTTCTCCATGCCCTTTTACTTTGCTGCTTAGCTAGCCTACATCTTTGATTAAACCATGGGTTTCTCATCTTCATTTCTCTGTTTTCCTTTTGGACTGGGACAAACTTGTTTGCTGCGTCCTTGCACTTCTGCGTGATGTAATCCATCATATCTTGGGCCGTCTTTCCCCTGAGCTCTGTTTCCCATGCTATATCTGTTAGGAATTTTCTTATCCCCTCATAGTTTCCCTTTCGGTATGCTAACCTTTTGGTTTCGGTATCCCTCCTCGAGTTCAATAACCCTTCTTCAATCAAGTACTCAAACACCAGTACACTGTGGTCGCTCATTCCTACTGGGTCCTCAAAACCGATTTCTCTTATGTCGGAGTCGTTCAGAGTGAAGACTAGGTCGAGTCTCGCTGGTTCGTCATTGCCTCTCATCCTTGTGGGTTCTCCGACATGCTGCGTTAAAAAGTTGCTTGTCACCACCTCCAATAGTTTGGCTCTCCACGTATCCTCGCCTCCATGCGGTTCCTTGTTCTCCCAGTCAATCTTTCCGTGATTGAAGTCGCCCATGATGAGCAGGTGGGATCTATTTCTACAGGCAGCAGAGGCTGCCCTCTCAATTATAGTGTTAACTGCCTTGTTGTTGTTTTCATACTCTTGACTGGGTCTCCTGTCATTTGGTGGAGGGTTGTATATTACTGCTACTACTATTCTTGGTCCTCCCATTGTTATGGTGCCTGCTATGTAGTCTCTGAACTCCTCACAGCCCGGGATGGCCATCTCCTTAAAACTCCATTCCCTTCTCATGAGTAGGGCCACTCCGCCTCCTCCTCTACCTTCCCTCTCTTTCCTTATTACTGTATACTCCTGGGGAAACACGGCATTCGTTATGATTCCAGAGAGTTTTGTTTCAGTGAGTCCGATTACATCTGGGTTAACTTCTTGTGCTCTTTCCCTTAGTTCACTTGTCTTGCTTGTGATCCCATCTATGTTCGAGTACATCACCCTGAAACTGACTCTCTTCTGCTTCTTTTCTGGGGGGGACCTTTGGGATCTGGGGTGAGTGGGAGCTGGGGGGACCTGGCACGGGGGGATTGGTGGAGGAGGGAGGGCTTGGGGTGGTGGGGGAGAGGGGGAGGGTACAGGGGGTGGATAAGAGGGGGAGGGTACAGGGGTGGATAAGAGGGGGAGGGTACAGGGGGTGGATAAGAGGGGGAGGGTACAGGGGGTGGGTAAGAGAGGGAGGGTTGGGGAAGCATAGGGGGAGGAGAGGCTGTGGGGGATAGGGGAGATGGGGGGGCTTGGGGGGAGAGAAAAGGGTGGAGGGCTTGGGGGGCGTGGGGGAAAAGGGAGGGCTGAGGTGGGTGAGGAAGAGGGGAGGGTTTAGGGGAGTGGGGGAGAGGGGAAGACTTAGGTGGGGTGGGGGAGAGTGGGGGGCTTAGGGGGGAGGGGGAGAAGGGAGGGCATGGGGGTGGGAGAGACGGGAAGGCATGTGGGAGAAGGGAGGGCATGGGAGATGGGGGAGAAGGGAGGTCCTGGGGAGAGGGGTGAGGGGGAGAAGGGGGGTGAGTGGGGGGAGGGGGGTGGGTGGGGGGAGGGTGCCCTAGGTGGGTACTTAGTGGGGGGCTGACAGGGGATGGGGCAGGTTGGGTGTCTGTTGGGTAGAATTTGGGGGTGGTGCCCCAATCCCTGTGGCTGTTGCACTGTTTGAGGAGGGTTCTCCACTTCCCTCTGGGATTGTAGGGTTCTGGGTTGTGGTACTCTGATTTCCTTCTCTCTCCCTGCGCTCCTTCCTCGCGTCTGCTGTCCGTATTCTCTCTTCCCTTGTCATATCCCTCTGCAGGAATATTTTCTTGAACTTCTCTACACCTTTTAGACAACACTTCCTTGCTAGCAGTTCCTCTTTCGCGATTTCGCTCATGAAAACCACCTTTATCATTCGGTCTCTGTCCTTGTTGTACTTTCCAAGCCTGAAAACCTTTTCAACATTTCGCTCAGCTCCCTCCATCCTTACCTCTTTAAGGATCTCTTTAATCATGTTTTTGTCCTTGTCTCTCCGCTCCTTTGGTCTGGTCCCTGTTTGTTCTTCAATGCCTGCTACTACTACTGCTCTATTTCTCTCTATCAGCCGGCTAGTACATCTAGCTGCTTCCTGAGAGGAAGCCACTTCCATGGCAACTTCCTTAACCGCAGACCTAGCTTCAGGGCTCTTTTTAAGCATTTCAGCAAATGAGATCTGGGTTGTGGTGGTCCCCTCCACAGTAGCATTCCCATCTCCCTGGGGTACGGTTTGTGCCTGGTATTGTGGAAGAGTCTCCTTTAGGTATCTTATCTCCTCCTTTGCTGCCCTTAAATCATCTTGCAGGTTGGCTACTGTCTCCCTCATTACCCTCAGTCCTTCACTGAATTCATTCTGCATTTGCTGGAGTACTTCCTTCATCCCGGCTTCCTGTTCCATCCCATCCTCTGTGTTTGTTCCAGTTGTGAATTTCCTGCGTTTGGCAGTCAGAGTTCGTCTCCCTTCCATGATTTCCCTATGAGTGTGTGTGTGTGTGTGAGAGAGAGAGAGAGAGAGAGAGAGAGAGAGAGAGAGTGAGAGTGTGTGAGTGTGTGTGTGTGTGTGTGTGTGTGTGTGTGTGTGTGTGTGTGTGTGTGTGTGTGTGTGTGTGTGTGGGTTTTTGTGTGTGTGTGTGTGTACTCACCTAATTATACTCACCTAATTGTGTCTGCAGGATTGAGCATTGACTCTTGGATCCCGCCTTTCGAGCATCGGTTGTTTACAGCAATGACTATTGTCGTATTTCCCTATCATACCTAGTTTTAGAATTATGAACAGTATTTGCTTCCACAACCTGTTTCTTAAGTACATTCCATTTTCCCACTACTCTCACGCTAAAAGAAAACTTCCTAACATCCCTGTGACTCATCCGAGTTTCCAGCTTCCACCCATGTCCCCTCGTTCTGTTACTATTCCGGGTGAACATTTCGTCTATGTCTACACTGTCAATCCCCCTTTGTGTGTATGTGCGTGTGTGCGTGTGTATGTGTGTGTGTGTGTGTGTGTGTGTGTGTGTGTGTGTGTGTGTTTGTGTGCGCGTGCGTGCGTGCGTGTGTGTGTGTGTGTGTGTGTGTGTGTGTGTGTGTGTGTGTGTGTGTGTGTGTGTGTGTGTGTGTGTGTTTGTGTAACAGATTGTCGGTCTGTATGTTTGCGCAAAGTATGACAGCAGACACTTGGGACCAACCCCAGCTAACTTTGCAAGATGACACATGGAATCATCTAGGAGTCGTGTATCAGGAACATTCATAGGGTCTTAATTAAGTTAATGAACGGGAAGCATATTCATCATTAACCAATGACTGGATCAAATTTGTCTGAAGTGGTTATTAAAGAGGATGAAGTTCATGTCCTTAAAACACTCCAGCGAGACCAGTTAGTGGGACCGGGTAGGGTGAGCACAAGAGTAATTGGTTTTGAGCTGATCTGATGGTTCCATCCTCTCACACGATCATTACTGACCCGTGCCACTACTCATTTTGTCACCAGTGTAATTACAAGAAAAATTACTGACATGTTAATCCCTTTCGCAATACCAACATCATTCGATCATCTTTGGCTACTATATAGCCGAAAATAGGGTTTCAAGAAAGGTCGTTATTTTGCTGATCTCTTGCCAAGTTCCTCCAATAAATCACTGCAATCACTGGAAGAGTTCGAGGTCAGCCGAGACGTGTACTGAACATTACATACAGCTCATGTATGACACTCTGGAGTACACACACGTTAGATCAGGAATGACACTCTGGATTACTTGTAAAGCTTAAAGTATCAGGTATGACACATTGGATTACTAGTAAAGCTTGAAGTATCAGATATGACACACTGGATTACTAGTAAAGCTTGAAGTATCAGGTATGACACACTGGATTACTAGTAAAGCTTGAATAATCAGGTATAACACTGTAGATTATTAGAAAAGCTTGAAGAATCAGGTATGACACTCTGGATTACTAGCAAAGCTTGAAGTATCAGGTATGACACTCTGGATTATTACCAAAGCTTGAAGTATCAGGCATGACACTCTGGATTACTAGCAAAGCTTGAAGTATCAGATAAGACACTCTGGATTATTAGCAAAGCTTGAAGTATCAGGTATGACACTCTGGATTACTAGCAAAGCTTGAAGTATCAGGTATGACACTCTGGATTACTTGCAAAGCTTGAAGTATCAGGTATGACACTCTGGATTATTACCAAAGCTTGAAGTATCAGGTATGACACCTTGGATTACTAGCAAAGCTTGAAGTATCAGATAAGACACTCTGGATTATTAGCAAAGCTTGAAGTATCAGGTATGACACTCTGGATTACTAGCAAAGCTTGAAGTATCAGGTATGACACTCTGGATTACTTGCAAAGCTTGAAGTATCAGGTATGACACTCTGGATTACTAGCAAAGCTTGAAGTATCAGGTATGACATTCTGGATTACTAGCAAAGCTTGAAGTATCAGATAAGACACTCTGGATTACTAGCAAAGCTTGAAGTATCAGGTATGACACTCTGGATTACTAGCAAAGCTTGAAGTATCAGGTATGACATTCTGGATTACTAGCAAAGCTTGAAGTATCAGATAAGACACTCTGGATTACTAGCAAAGCTTGAAGTATCAGGTATGACACTCTGGATTACTAGCAAAGCTTGAAGTATCAGGTATGCCACTCTGGATTACTAGCAAAGCTTGAAGTATCAGGTATGACATTCTGGATTACTAGCAAAGCTTGAAGTATCAGATAAGACACTCTGGATTACTAGCAAAGCTTGAAGTATCAGATAAGACACTCTGGATTACTAGCAAAGCTTGAAGTATCAGGTATGACACTCTGGATTACTAGCAAAGCTTGAAGTATCAGGTATGACATTCTGGATTACTAGCAAAGCTTGAAGTATCTGGAAAATATATGATGTTCTGCAGCATCCCATTTAAGGGGGCATATCAATGTAAAATTAAAAGTGGTTCAATTTGCTTATAAATTTTTTTATGAAATGGTTACAGAAAGGGCTGCAGCTGGTCCACGTTTCATCATCACTTCCTAAACAGAAAAGGAGAAAAAAAAATAAACAACGAATTGTGCAACGAATTTTCAAATAGTTTCAGGGAATACATGTGTCAACTAAAATCATTTCTATAACACTCAGATATTACATTAAGCACATAATAAAGGATTCTAGTGATCAGTTTTATCAAAAAAGTGTTTAGTGCAATAATATAATTTTTCAAAGTTACCCTTCTAAAAAAATATGCAATATATGATATTTATAAATTTTTATAAAATCAACAAATAGACTTTGGACTAAAATGTCTACTAGATTCTGTAGAAGCATAAACGCTACATATAAGGTGTAATTTGCATGTAAATTGATTAATAAATGAAAACTCTGAAGTAATTTGAAGGTGTAAATTACTTTCCAGAGTAAAATAAAGATCCAAGTTCGGCCACCTGTAGCCAAGCTTGACTTCGACAGATTTTGTTCATAATTGGCACCCTTGCAGATAGGCATCCATTGAGCAAGGTGTGCAAGTTTCATGCAAATCCCTTGATAACAAACGAGAAAACTATTGGCCAAAAAAAAAAGAAAAAAAAAAAAGGAAAAAAAATAAATTTAAATATAAATATATTGCACATACATATTACAATTATGACAAGAGTTTGTGCTTCTACAGCACATAGTAGACATTTTAGTTGACACATGGGTTCCCTGAGATTATTTGAGAATGTTGAACATTCGTTGCATAATACGTTGTGTATTTTTTTTCTCCTTTTCTGTTTTGGGTGTGATGGTGAAACTTGGACCAGTTGCAGCCCTTTCTATAACCATTTCATAAAAAAATTTATAAGCAAATTGAACAACTTTTAATTTATAACGATTTAGAATGATATGCCCCCTTAACAAGCAAAATATTTTCGGTAAAATTATAAAAAGTCAAAATAATATTATTATTGTTGTCAATGCACTTAATAACATATTACAATGCAATTAATAATAATGTTGACATTAATCAAAACAACAACAAACATAGTAGTTTACTTAATTGCTCATCGGATTTTTTTTAATAATATTCATGCCATGTATTTTACACTAACAATAATTAAACCCATTAAATATATTCAATTTTTTTTCTCATCAGGTTCCAGTAGGAAGGTTGTTGAGATGGAGGAGGCTCCTGGCGGCGGCACTGGAGGCGGCGGTGGTGGGGACGTCGTATGCGGCATTAGGCTTGGACGAGGCTTGGTTGGTGGGGGTCGTGTGGTAGGTGTCGGCGGCGTGGTGGGGGTCGGCGGCGTGGTGGGGGCCAGGAGCTCCGTAGACAATGGTTCCTTTGGCTCCTGCAACGGTGATCTTCTGACCACTACCTCCAGAGATTCTCTTCTGGGACCCCACAGCAAACCGGTGAGTCAGATGTCCGGTAATTCGGAAACTATTGCCGTTAAACTGAGTACGTCAGGAAAAATGGCCGTTAAACTGAGTACGTCAGGAAATATGGCCGGTAAACTGAGTACGTCAGGAAATATGGCCGGTAAACTGAGTACGTCAGGAAATATGGCCGGTAAACTGAGTACGTCAGGAAATATGGCCGGTAAACTGAGTACGTCAGGAAATATGGCCGGTAAACTGAGTACGTCAGGAAATATGGCCGGTAAATTGAGTACGTCAGCAACTATAGCCGGTAAACTGGGTACGTCAGCAACTATAGCCGGAAAACTGGTTAGATCAGGAAAAATAGCTGGTAAACTGGGTAAGCCGAATACTAGAGCCGGTTAACTTGAGAGTTCAATTAACCCCCCCCCCCCCGACATAAGGGAAAGCAATCCTAGCATCACCAATTTAACAGTTATTGGCGTATAATGGTGACTAACGCAGTAATAATCTACAAACGATGCAGTAGTTATATTATCAAAGAAATTGAACTCCTGATGAGAAGCAAATTTGCATTACATATATATATACATATATATATATATATATGTATATATATATATATATATATATATATATATATATATATATATATATATATATATATATATATATATGTCGTACTTAGTAGCCAGAACGCACTTCTCAGCCTACTATGCAAGGCCCGATTTGCCTAATAGGCCAAGTTTTCCTGAATTAATATATTTTCTCTAATTTTTTTCTTATGAAATGATAAAGCTACCCATTTCATTATGTATGAGGTCAATTTTTTTTATTGGAGTTAAAATTAACGTAGATATATGACCGAACCTAACCAACCCAACCTAACCTAACCTAACCTATCTTTATAGATTAGGTTAGGTTAGGTAGCCGAAAAAGTTAGGTTAGGTTAGGTTAGGTAGGTTAGGTAGTCGAAAAACAATTAATTCATGAAAACTTGGCTTATTAGGCAAATTGGGCCTTGCATAGTTGGCTGAGAAGTGAGTTCTGGCTATTAGGTACGACATATATATATATATATATATATATATATATATATATGTCGTACCTAGTAGCCAGAACTCACTTCTCAGCCTACTATGCAAGGCCCAATTTGCCTAATAAGCCAAGTTTTCATGAATTAATTGTTTTTCGACTACCTAACCTACCTAACCTAACCTAACCTAACTTTTTCGGCTACCTAACCTAACCTAACCTATAAAGATAGGTTAGGTTAGGTTAGGTAGGGTTGGTTAGGTTCGGTCATATATCTACGTTAATTTTAACTCCAATAAAAAAAAATTGACCTCATACATAATGAAATGGGTAGCTTTATCATTTCATAAGAAAAAAATTAGAGAAAATATATTAATTCATGAAAACTTGGCTTATTAGGCAAATCGGGCCATGCATAGTAGGCCAAAAAGTGAGTTCTGGCTACTAGGTACGACATATATATATATATATATATATATATATATATATATATATATATATATATATATATATATATATATTTTTTTTTTAACCTAGAAGGGGTACCACGTCTGGTGCAAGTGTAGGGACCCATAGCCTCGGAGAAGAAAATAAAGAGTACTCAGAGAAGACCTTGTGGATCCTCACTGAACACTTTGATATTTTCTTCTCCTACCACCCCTATTCTTTTGGTATGTGTGTATATTTATCTAACTTTATTTGAATATATATATATGCATATATATATATATATATATATATATATATATATATATATATATATATATATATATATATATATATGTCGTACCTAGTAGCCAGAACGCACTTGTCAGCCTACTATGCAAGGCCCGATTTGCCTAATAAGCCAAGTTTTCCTGAATTAATATATTTTCTCTAATTTTTTCTTATGATATGATAAAGCTACCCATTTGATTATGTATGAGGTCAATTTTTTTTTATTGAAGTTAAAATTAACGTAAATTAATGACCGAACCTAACCAACCCTACCTAACCTAACCTATCTTTATAGGTTAGGTTAGGTTAGGTAGCCGAAAAAGTTAGGTTAGGTTAGGTTAGGTAGGTTAGGTAGTCGAAAAAGAATTAATTCATGAAAACTTGGCTTATTAGGCAAATTGGGCCTTGCATAGTTGGCTGAGAAGTGCGTTCTGGCTACTAGGTACGACATATATATACATATATATATATATATATATATATATATATATATATATATATATATATATATATATATATATATATATATATATATATATATATATATATATATCCAGACCTAACGACCCTCAGAAGCGCCCTGATGGGGTCACCTTGCTACCTTGGAAGGATGGTAAGCAGGTGGTGTGGGACTACACGTGCGCTGCCACACTGGCCAGTACCTACCTCCACTACAGCACACGTGAAAGCGGTGGTGCTGCTTCTTTCAGGGAATCGCAGAAAATTATTAAATACAGAGGTCTAGCACACTGCTACAGCTTTGTTCCGATCGGCTCGGAGACCCTCGGTTCGTGGGGAAAATGTGCATTGAAGTTCCTGAAGGAATTGGGGGACAAATTGATCAGCGCTACAAAAGACCAGAGAGCAAAAAGTTTCTTGTTCCAGCGCCTCAGTGTTGCGATTCAGAGGGGAAATGCCTGTTGCGTCTTGGGCACTAGTCCAACTTCAGAGGAATTCGAAGAAGTGTTTGACTTGCAACAATGATCGAACCCATCTGTGACATTCATCAATGTTTCCCATTGTTGTGTTTTTCAAGAGATCCATAACCTTTAAGCACCTTTTTGCATTATTATTTTTGTATCAACCCATGTATATCTTGTAACCATCGAATATATATATATATATATATATATATATATATATATATATATATATATATATATATATATATATATATATATATATATATATATGTCGTACCTAATAGCCAGAACGCACTTCTCAGCCTACTATTCAAGGCCCGATTTGCCTAATAAGCCTAGTTTTCATAAATTAATGTTTTTTTCGTCTACCTAACCTACCTAACCTAACCTAACCTAGCTTTTTTTGGCTACCTAACCTAACCTTACCTATAAATATAGGTTAGGTTAGGTTAGGTAGGGTTGGTTAGGTTCGGTCATATATCTACATTAATTTTAACTCCAATTAAAAAAAAATGACCTCATACATAGAGAAAAGGGTTGCTTTATCATTTCATAAGAAAAAAATTATAGTAAATATATTAATTCAGGAAAACTTGGCTTATTAGGTAAATCGGGCCTTGAATAGTAGGCTGAGAAGTGAGTTCTGGCTACTAGGTACGACATATATATATATATATATATATATATATATATATATATATATATATATATGTATATATATATATATATATATATATATATATATATATATATATATATATATATATTATATATATATATATATATATATAAATATATATATGTCGTACCTAATAGCCAGAACGCACTTCTCAGCCTATTATGCAAGGCCCGATTTGCCTAATAAGCCAAGTTTTCATGAATTAATGTTTTTTCAACTACCTTACCTACCTAACCTAACCTAACCTAACTTTTTCTGCTACCTAACCTAACCTAACCTATAAAGATAGGTTAGGTTAGGTTAGGTAGGGTTGATTAGGTTCTTTCATATATCTACGTTAATTTTAACTCCAATAAAACAAAATTGACCTCATACATAATGAAATGGGTAGCTTTATCAATTCATAAGAAAAAAATTCGAGAAAATATATTAATTCAGGAAAACTTGGCTTATTAGGCAAATCTGGCCTTGCATAGTAGGCTGAGAAGTGCATTCTGGCTACTAGGTACGACATATATATATATATATATATATATATATATATATATATATATATATATATATATATATATATATATATGTATATATATAAATATATAGAGAGAAACACTATGTGACAGAAAAGAGTAAATGTTCGTTTGTTCAAAATCGCTAATCTCTGAAAGTTCTTCACCGATTGCTCTGAAATTTACACACAATGTTCCATTCGCGTCAGAGCGGGTTTTTGTAGACATTTTATATTTATGTCACGTCTGTGATGGAAAAAAACATGCTTTTTTGAAAAACTGTTTTTTAATGTGTTTTTCATGTGAGAGAAATCTTCACAACCTCTTTACCGATTGTTTTGAAATTTTGACACAACGTTGCATTTGAATAGGTGCATGTTTTTATATACTTACTATATACGTGCCTCACCTGTGACGGGAAAAAAAACATGTTTTTTTTATATACAGCGCCATCTTTTGGACGTAAGAGCAATACACGCTGTTATCTCCCAAAGTTCGTCACTGATTGTTTTGAAATTCTGACACAACGTTTCACTTGAATATGCGCGTGTTTTTATATGCCTACTATTTAGATGCCACACCTGTGACAGGTAAAAACATAATTTAAAAAAAAAAGCGCCATCTGTTGAGCATAATAGCAACACACACACGCAATACTAAATATGTTATGATTCCACTTCAATGTTTCCGATTGCATTAATAAATGGAATTTTCATAAATTTCGATTTATTTTAATTTTGATTTAATTATTTTGTGTGACATTGTGTTGGAATTGAGCTGTGTTGTTTACCACATTGTTCATTTCATAGGTGTAAGTAGAGATGCCAAACTTGTAAAAGGTAAAAACATTCTTCTTTTTTTAAGTAACAGCGCCATCTGTTGCACGTAAGAGCCATGCACACTATAATATGTTACGATACCATTTCAATCTTTCAGATTGTATTGACAAATTAAATTTTCTTATATTTCGATTTATTTTCATTTTAGTTTAATTATTTTGTGTGATATTGTGTTGGAATTTAGCTGTGTTGTTTACCATACTGTTCATTTCGTGAGTATAAATATAGATGCCACACACCTGTGACAGTAAAAGCAAGCATTTTAATAAAAAGGCGCCATCTGCAGCACGTAAGAACAACTCACGCTATACTAAATATGTTATGATTTCATTTCAATGTTTCCAATTTCAATTGATAAATTGAATTTTCATAGATTTCGAATTAATTTCATTATGATTTAATTATTTTGCGACACTGCATTGGAATTGAACTTTGATGTTTAGCATACCGTTCATTTCGTGAGTATAGTTTATTTTTTTTATTTCTTCATTGTTTTTCATTTCGTTTTTTAAGTGTTTTCTTATATTTCAGTGATGGCAACATCAGATCATTTCATGTTCCCAATTTTCTGATGCGAACATCAGATCATTTGGGAATGCGTCGGACGAGGGAGTGGGGAATGGTGAGGAGAATGAGGGGGCGGGAGTAGGGGATGATACTGAGGAAGACGTGACAAGGGAGAGGGGTAATGGTGAGATGGACGAGGGGACGTGGGAGTTGGGGATGGTGGAGAGGAAGGGACAGGGGAATAGAGAATGATGGGAAGGACAAGGAGACAGGAGAGTGGGGGGTGGTGCGAAGGACGAGGGAACAGGGGAGAGGGGAATGATAGGGAGGTAGGCGGGATGGGAGAGTGGGAGATGGAGGAGAGTTCAAGAAGGCGGTGGAGTTGGGAATTGTTAAAAGGACTAGGGGACGGTGGAGTGGGGGATGGCAGGGAGGACACAGGGATGGGGGGAGAGAGGAATGGTTATGAGGACGAGGAGACTGGGGATCGGGGAAATGGCAGGGATGAATGGGAGACAAGGGAAAGGTTGCTGTGGCTCAGCAACGCATATGTGTTGCTGAGCCTCAGCAACGCATGGCTGGGTATAGCTAGTATATATATAAATATATATATATATATATATATATATATATATATATATATATATATATATATATATATATATATATATATATATATATATATTATAACTTTTTAGACTCACAACCCACAAGAGGACTCGAACACTGGCCAACAAGGTGGCAGTTGCACGCTGTATCCACTACACCATACTTCAAAGCCATAAGAGAAGCAGGAATTCTGGGGTATTTAACCATCCAGAACTCCATACCTCTCCAGGCAATGAGACAGTGTGGGACCACTGGTGCTCTCTCATCGAGCCCTGTTATGTGGGAAAACTCGTGCCAAATGCTTAATGCACAGACTTGCCTAATAACCACAAGCTGAATTTTTATAACTTTTTATGTGGGTTGTGTGTTAAAAAAGTTATACAACTTCAGCTTGTACTTATTAGTCAAGTCTGTGCATATATTATATATATATATATATATATATATATATATATATATATACAACCTTAGAACACTTTCCCACCAGGAGATTGGAACCCTAGCCAGCACAGAAGCCTTACAGAAACTCGCATAACTGGAACGCCTTTAACCCACTGCACCACAACTCAGACACTTAAAAGAGATGGTAATTTCGGAGTATTTATATCCCCCAAAGATCACCACCTCCCAAGGGCAACTAGAATAGTGATTATCCGTGTCTCGGTGCTGAGGTGATGTCGATCTGTGAGGATGTCGAGGTGTTGCTCGAGATCGCCAAGATCTAATTAGAAATCAGATACACAAGGCAGAAAATGAATTAAAAGACAACAAAACGGAACTACTTCATGCTACAAACAAATGGAGAAACAGCAACATCGACGAAAACCTCAGTTCTCATATCGAGCAACACCTTGACATCCTCACAGAGCGACATCACCTCAGCACCGCAACCAGGATAATCAAGAAACTAACAACATTATATGGATGGACCTATGGCAATTCCACGACCAAGAGACGGCTTCCTGAACCTTGCTGGAATCAACCTCACTGAGGACGAAGTCACTCTCCTAAATCTGGGTATAAACTGTCATGTTATGTCTAGACCAAGTGAGATGGCCCGGAAAGTGGAGTTGAAGATCCTGTTGGACGACATATTCGACCTCGAGACGCAAAAGAAGGTCACCACCAAAGACACCTTACAAGCAGAACTTATTGCAGAAGGAGGAAAGAATCGAGGCAACTACAGAAGCACCATACTGTCCCCCGAACTCAAAGCGGCAGCTAAGAGCCTTCATGAGAACAAGGAGATTGTCACCCCGTCAGGAGAGGTGACAAGTCACCAATATATGTCATTCTTAAAAAAAGACGAATATCTGGGGAAAATGAACCTCATACTCTCTGACCAAAGTAAATTCCAAAGGGTAACGAAGGAAACTACAGCCGAATTGAAAGCAAAGGTCAACAAATTAATCGAAAGTGTGAACGCCAAGAAATCCGGATTCCACCTGCCAAAGACTATTGGGCAATACAAACCTGAATATGCTTATGGAAATGTCATGACACACAAGCCTGGAAACCCACTCCGGCAAATCATCAGCCACATACCCACACCCACGTACAGACTAGCGAAGCGACTCAACGGCTTGCTGACTCCTTATGTCCCTTGCACCTTCAGCCTGAAATCTCCAAAGGAATTTGTTGACTTACTGCGGGGAACACGGGCCACAGGGATAAGAGCCTCGTTGGACGTAGAATCACTGTTTACCAACGTACCTGTGGATGAAACAATCGGAATGATAGTGGACAGAGTGTATCGTGATCCGGCCTGTACTCCTCTTGACATACCAGAAAACATTCTAAGGAAACTACTCCAAGCTTGTACTAAAGAGGTACCCTTCTTGAGCCTGAATGGGCCCAATGTATAAGCATGTAGATGGGGTCGCCATGGTATCCCCTAAGTGTCCTGTTTCAGAACTTCTACATGGGTACCATCGAACAGAAGGTCTTAGTCGACATGAACTTGAAACCGGCCATATACTGCATTTATGTTGACGACATTTTTACACAGGTACCTGATGTCAGACATCTGCAGGAGCTGAAAGAGGCATTTGAGCAGGAATTCTGTGTTACGTTTCACTTACGAGATGGAGATGGATGGGAAACTGCCCTTTCTAGATGTAACAGTTATGGAAAGGAGCGGAGGTTTCCACACTGCAGTCTACACTAAGGAAACAAACATAGGAATGTGCCTCAATGCCAACAGTGACTGCCCAGACAGGTACAAGAGGAGTGTTGTTAACGCTTATGTCGACCGTGCTCTCAGCCACAGCTCAGGATGGTAAGCAAGTCGATGAAGAATTCTGTAGGGTAAGGCAGGTCCTAGTCAACAACGGCTTCTGCAATGGTTTCGTTGAAGACATCATAAGAAGGAAGGTGAAACGCAATGCAACCTCTGAAGAGACAACTAACACAACACGGGGACCCCCTATTAGACTATTTTACAGGAACTTCTTTTTCACAGCTCATAAAACGGAGGAAAGGGTCCTGAAAGATATTGTTGATGGGAACGTTATCCCTACAGACAAAAATCAGAAGACACAATTGACGATTTACTATAAAAACAAAAAAACGGCCAATCCTACTCATGAGAAACTCTCCAGACACAAAGCAGAACGCTTTAAAAGAGACCAACGTCGTCTATGCCTTCAAATGCCCACTTGGAGACTGCAAGCCTCATAGAACTCAGTATATAGGTAAGACAACAACATCTCTTTCCAGGCGATTAACGATGCATAAGCAACAGGGCTCCATTAAGGAACATATAATCTCTTCCCACAGCCAGACCATCACCAGAGAAATCTTAACAAACAACACAGAAATCATCGATAGATACAGCGATAGCAGGCAGCTTGACGTTTGCGAGGCACTACACATCAAGAAGTCAACACCAGCACTCAACAGCCAATTAATGCACAACTTTATTCTACCCACCTCAAGACTCCGCACCAATATAGAAGCATCAAGAAATATGGGCCAATCGGCACTTTGCAGTTACATCCATTCTTCCCTTTAATTTACCCAATTTATACCCATTGATTCATGTTCTGTCTTGTGTTGAAAGTTTTGTTCACCTCATCCAAAACTGTTGTAACATATCACCTCACCCAAATGCGGGTATATAAGATGAAAGCTGTTTAAATAATTGCATAGTATAACTCTGTTTAGTGTTTGCAGGTTATAGTTGTATGTGTGTAAACAAAAGTCTTTGAAAATGTAATAAGTTATTACGAAAAGCGTTCAAGTGTTGCGTCAGACTAGAAATAAAAATAAATTTCGGAAAATTGATTTTTCAGTTACCATCGACAGTGAAAAGAAACATAAGAAATATTGAAAAAAAAATCGCGTTAGAATTATTAATCTTACTTTTTCGGTCATATTTAATAATATATGTTTACAAGAAAGACTGCTACCAAAATACACTTATATATATATATATATATATATATATGTCGTACCTAGTAGCCAGAACTCACTTCTCAGCCTACTATTCAAGGTCCGATTTGCCTAATAAGCCAAGTTTTCCTGAATTAATATATTTACTATAATTTTTTTCTTATGAAATGATAAAGCAACCCTTTTCTGTATGTATGAGGTCAATTTTTTTTATTGGAGTTAAAATTAACGTAGATATATGACCGAACCTAACCAACCCTACCTAACCTAACCTAACCTATATTTATAGGTAAGGTTAGGTTAGGTAGCCAAAAAAAGCTAGGTTAGGTTAGGTTAGGTTGGTTAGGTAGACGAAAAACATTAATTCATGAAAACTTGGCTTATTAGGCAAATCGCGCCTTGAATAGTAGGCTGAGAAGTGCGTTCTGGCTATTAGGTACGACATATATATATATATATATATATATATATATATATATATATATATATATATATATATATATATATATATATATATAAAAGTTTGTGAGGGTACCACCTCTGGTGCCAATGTGGGGACCCATAGCCTCGGAGAAGAAAATAAAAAGTATTCAGAGGAGACCTTGTGGTTTCTCACTGAACACTAATATTATCTTCTCATACCACCCCCATTCTTTTGTATGTACACATATATATTTACTTTATTTGAACTTTGTTACAAAAAAGGAGTTACATATGGGTTACAAAGATGGTTATCATAGGTTGTCGAGTTCCTCCAGCTCCTCAGATGGCGGGCAGGAACCCTGGATGCAGTGCGCATTTCCCCTCTGTATTGCCACACTGAGGAGCTGGAAAAGAAAACTTGCAGCTCTTGGGTTCCTTATTGTTTCAATGAGCCTAGAACCCAGTTCCTTAAAAAAACTGGTAGCACTTTTACCCCAGGCGCCGAGTGTCTCAGAAGCAATGGGGACAAAATTGTAGTTGTGATCCAGTTCTCTATACTTACGGGATTTGGCTGCTTCCCTGTGGGTGGCAGCGCCACCTGGTTGTGCAACACTGAGGTTAATGTAGGTGTTAGCCAGGGTTGATACGCACGTGTAGTCCCATACCAACTGCTTGCCATTCTTCCAGGGGTTCACTGTGATACCATCCGGGCGACCAATAAGAGCATCAGAGTTACGGGACGTTAGGTAACAGGGCTCTCTTTCAGCTGGGCATCCAGCTGTGGTGAGGCTCTTCTTGATGATGTCGTTAACTTCACTGTGCCTCGAGTGCCATCCCCCTGTGCTTTGGCAGAGTAGGCCATGGTGGCCGTACCTGTCAGCCACCACCTCGCCGCAAATACACCTATATCTGGTGTGGAATTGGGGCAAGCAAGGCGGAGGGCCACAGCAATTCGAAGGGCATGTGGTGTGAGACGCGTGCCAGTTGCCGACATTGGAGTTGCTAACAGGAAATTCCCTGCATGTGGTGCTGCTTCTGCTGTGAGGCGAGCAATGTCATGTTGTGCTGTTGCAGCACCCAGGCACTCTGCAGCAACTTGGTCTACAATGGGGCCATCCCAGCTGGATTGCTTGTGGGCTTTTAGGGATGGTGGTTGAGGTGATTGGCCTGCACGAGAGGCCCACTCTGTGGCACAGCGTGTAAAATTGGGATCATGTACACGTGCCAGCTGATGTAAGTGGGCAGGTAGAATTTCCTTCACAAGGTCGTCGGATGCTGATAAGGAGGACAGGAAGGCTGGAACAGCGATTTGCGTTGCTGTTCGAACTCCGAGGCCCCCAAGTCCTACGGGAAGAGAGGATTGTTTCCACTGTAGGTCATCAAAAGAGAGGTTAAGGGCTTTTTCTAGCATTGATTTCAGTAACCGGTCATACTCACTTAGTTTCTGGCTACTGTAAGATGGTGAACACCTCAGAAAGTAGGTTAACCTGGGGAGGGACAGGCATCTGGTGATGAGGTAGAGTGCATCATGAGCATCAATATCCTCAATCCTCCCATCCATCCTCTTAAGGTCGGCGATTTTCCTATCAAGGACCTCATCGATGGCTTTCAACCCCATGGGAGCTCCTAGGAGTGTGCTGTCTTCAGGTTTTGTTTTATGGATATTTGGAAGAAGACCCTCTATTCTCTCTACGATGCCCTGGTTGGAACATATTATTTCACATTTAGAAGGGTTCAGGGGGAGGCCTAAAACTGCACCTTGCTCCTGGATTTTTCTGATGTCCTCCAGGAGGGAGTCTTGGGAACCAGCTAGGGTACCATCATCCAAGAACCAGATGTTAAGCTCGCTGGACAGGACCTCTGTGACTAAGCAGAAAAGGAGAGGAGCAAGGGGGTCACCCTGTTGGACGCCTTCTCGCGAGTCAATTTCATGTTTGCCAAAAAAGTAGCTTAAGATCCATACTGTAGCATGAATGTACAAAAGGGTAGAGGGAAGGGAAATGACTATGAACCGCACGGAGTACAGCATCCCTCCGCACCAAATTGAAGGCATTTTTGAAATCTAGCTTGATAAGGGCCTTTTCGTCTGTGATGTTGGCGATGAAGGCTCGAGCTGCATGGGCTGCCGCCTCACACCCTTGTGGAATGCCAAACCCGAGCTGTTTTGGCTTCAGCATGTTGGCCGCTGCATCACTAACTGTTCTTGCAGCTGCCTTTGCGACGAGACGCCGGAGAGAATTGCCCACAGCTATTGGCCTGATCCCTCCATCCTTTTTCTTTAGAGCACAGAGAGATGCTCCAAAAAAGATAGGTCTTATGGACGCTGGTATGTTGCCAGCTAGACATGTGTTGGTGAATCTGGTTAGTTCCACCAAGAGGTTCTTTGCAATGTCACCCAGTGCAGGGTTGAGCATTTGCTTGAGGTGGTTGGGTTTTAGTCCTCTGAACCCACCTGCTGATCCTGTAGGGAAGGACATGGCTGCTTTATGGACCACAGATTCAGCCACCCAGAGAGGTTCTGCTCCGGTAGCCCCCACTTGTACAATGTCGTCCTCACGCGGAGCCCTGGGTGGTTGTTTCTCCCTTAGGGCTTGAGCTGTTGCGGCATCTCTGTCGGCAATTGAGTCCTCACTGGTGATGACTCGTATTGCGCCAATAGTGTTACCTTCTATTTTCTTGGTGACTTTTTTCTTGGCGCCAATAGTGTTACCTTCTTCCATTTTTTGGTGACCTTCTTCTTTTCTTGGTATTTTCTCTCTCTCTCTCTCTCTCTCTCTCTCTCTCTCTCTCTCTCTCTCTCTCTCTCTCTCTCTCTCTCTCTCTCTCTCTCTCTCTCTCTCTCTCTCTCTCTCTCTCTCTCTGTATATATATATATTATATATATATATATATATATATATATATATATATATATATATATATATATATATATATATATATATATATATATATATATATATATATGTATATATACATATATATATATATATATATATATATATATATATATATATATATATATATATATATATATATATATATATATATATATTATTAAATATGACCGAAAAAGTAAGATTAATAATTCTAACACGAATTTTCTCAATCTTTCGTACATTACGCTTCACTGTTGGAGGTAAATCAAAAATCACTTCTCCAAAATTCATTTTTATTTCTAGTCTGACGCGACACGGGCGCGTTTCGTAAAACTTATTACATTTTCAAAGACTTCACAAATACACAACTGATTAGAACTTGCGTTTCTCTGATTTTATATCTACATTTGAGTGAGGTGGGAAGGGTGATGTGGCATTAACACAAGACAGAACACTAGGGGATATTAATTAATATATTCTACCCACCTCAAGACTCCGCTCCAATATAGAAGCATCAAGAAATATGGACCAATAGGCTTTCTACAAACACTTCTATTCAATACCCATTGTTTCTGTTCTGTCTTGTGTTGATACTTTTAATACCCTATTAATATCCCCTAGTGTTCTGTCTTGTGTTAATGCCACATCACCCTTCCCACCTCACTCAAATGTAGATATAAAATCAGAGAAACGCAAGTTCTAATCAGTTGTGTATTTGTGAAGTCTTTGAAAATGTAATAAGTTTTACGAAACGCGCCCGTGTCGCGTCAGACTAGAAATAAAAATGAATTTTGGAGAAGTGATTTTTGATTTACCTCCAACAGTGAAGCGTAATGTACGAAAGATTGAGAAAATTCGTGTTAGAATTATTAATCTTACTTTTTCGGTCATATTTAATAATATATGTCTACAGGAAAGACTGCTACCAAAATATACTAATATATATATATATATATATATATATATATATATATATATATATATATATATATATATATATATATATATATATATATATATATATATATATATATATATATATTGTGACGGGAAAGTGTTGGAGTGTAGATGTTCGGCAGTCTTCCAGTGGCAGGTGTCAATGTCTGGTCACACATAACACAAAAAGATAGACTACTTGCCTGTTGTCTGTGGTAAGTGAGAGGGAGGTGCACGTAAAACACAAAGTATAAACAATGAAACTTTAATATATTTACTTTAAACATAAATGAAAATAAAAACAAATACCGGGGGAATTAAAAGTACAATTAAATAACAAAGATAAATGCAAAGACAATGTGAGACACAATAGTATAAAGGTGAAAGGGTAAAATGGTGCTGAGAATATCGGCTATGGCTGAGACCTCCCTTCGTATACAAGCCAGTAAGTTTGTATGCCAGAGAGAGATGTCAACTCTAAGAGCACAAAGAATATTCTGAAGTGGATAGCTGGTCAGGGCTCCGACGTCGATTCAGGTAGATGGCGCAGAGGTGCAGTGTGCAGGTGCGCGGTCGGCGAGTCACCAATCAGGAGCAGGCAGTCTGGAATGAGTAGTTTGCTGGTTGACGACAAACTGGTGTGGAGGGTGTGTGGAGTAGGGGGAATCTTGGGTACGTTTTACCTCTTGGTCAAAACGTTTTGTGCTACCGGTGGACGTATCTTGAAAGTAGCATCTTATACTTGTTAGCTGGACGTAACTTGAGGTCGGGAAGAGCAGGCTCAATCTCTCTAGAAAGAGATTATCGTCACAATATATATATATATATATATATATATATATATATATATATATATATATATATATATATATGTGAGAAAGCTGCATGAACGCGCAAGCCATATATCACTAAGAACTCTTTGACCCGGCCAGGATTCGAACCCATGCCATCCAGGATCACCCCATAACGTACACAGTACCGTGACCACCGCATCAATGATCGTCTATAAGGATTGGTCAGTTGTAGCGCTTATTAACTAAGCTCCCTGACTGACCAACCCCCGACGACATTCAAGGACCCATTTGGGTACAGTTTTTCATCAAATTCTGGCGTATGCACGGGCCGCACTGAGTCTAACATGTGTGAGAAAGCTGCATGAACGCTTTCACAGTGGTCACGGATACTGTGTACGTTAAGGGGTGATCCTGGACGGCATGGGTTCGAATCATGGCCGGGTCAAAGAGTTCTTAGTGATATATGGCTTGCGCGTTCCTGCCTTACCCTACAGAGTTCTTCAACTGTAGAACTCTGTAGGGTAAGGCAGGTCCTAGTCAATAACGGCTTCTCCAATGGTTTCGTCGAAGACATCATAAGAAGGAAAGTGAAAAGCCATGCAACCTCTGAAGAGACAACTAACACAACACCTATACCCCCTATTAGACTATTTTACAGGAACTTCTTTTCCACAGCTCATAAAACGGAGGAAAGGGTCCTGAAAGATATTGTTAATAGAAACGTTATCCCTACAGACAAAAATCAGAGGATACAACTGACGATTTACTATAAAACCAGAAAAACGGCCAGCCTACTCATGAGAAACTCTCCAGACACAAAACAGAACGCTTTAAAAGAGACTAACGTCGTCTATGCCTTCAAATGCCCTCTTGGGGACTGTAAGCTCCAAAAAAAACAGTATATAGGCAAGACAACAACATCTCTTTCTAGGCGTTTAACGATGCATAAGCAACAGGGCTCCATTAAGGAACATATAATCTCTTCCCACAACCAAACCATCGCCAGAGAAATCCTAGTAAACCACACAGAAATCATCGATAGATACAGCGATAGCAGGCGGCTTGACGTTTGCGAGGCACTACACATCAAGAAGTCAACACCAGCAATCAACAGCCAATTATTGCACAACTATATTCTACCCACCTCAAGACTTCGCTCCAATATAGAAGCATCAAGAAATATGGACCAATAGGCTTTCTACAAACACTTCTATTCAATATCCATTGTTTCGTGTTCTGTCTTGTGTTGATGAAATTAATACCCTATTAATACCCTTGTTCTGACTTGTGTTGATGAAATTAATACCCTATTAATACCAAATTTTGTTCTGTCTTGTGTTAATGCCACATCACCCCTTCCACCTCACTCAAATGTAGATATAAAATCGGAGATGCGTAAGTTCTATTCAGTTGTGTATTTATGACCTAAAGTCTTTGAAAATGTAATAAGTTTTACGAAACGCGCTCGTGTCGCGTCAGACTAGAAATAAAAATGAATTTTGGAGAATTGATTTTTGATTTACCTCCAACAGTAAAGCGAAATGTACGAAAGATTGAGAAAATTCGTGTTAGAATTATTAATCTTACTTTTTCGGTCATATTTAATAATATATGTCTACAGGAAAGACTGCTACCAAAATATACTAATATTTATATATATATATATATATATATATATATATATATATATATATATATATATATATATATATATATATATATATATATATATATATATATATTATCATTATTACAACGTTATTAGTAATTATATTATTATTAATAAGTATAGTATTCTACTTATAATTGAGAGACTGTCTACAGTTATTTTTATTAATGCTTCTTGCATTGCTGTTTTTAATGCGTTGATATATTATCCTTTTAAAAATCAAATTACCATAACTTTTATCTTTTCTTTAATTGTTAAAAGAAGAATCTTACCAAGGTTTTTAATAATAATTGTTAAGTAAAGTACCTTTACCACATTCATCGTACCTGCATATCATCAGTCACAAGGAAATAATGGCAACTGAATAATCCATTAGTCTGACTACTGTAATGTATGCTTTTGATGCATGTCGTGAGCTGTGTGACTAGATAAATAATTTAGTCTGCACAGCTCATGAAGGCACACTCACCACTTATACCTGTGTATATGATTAAAAAACATATCGTGGAGTCAGTGTCTTGACCTCTAATCTTTCACATATTTTATTTATCAAGATAGATTGGGCTTATATGCGTACTTGCACTCCTTTTGTATATTCCACGGAGGAATTTATATATAAAAATTAAACCTTTTCAACCCGTAAGATCGTAGGAGAGAATATCCCCTAACTTTTCAGGGAAGGTAGGACGGCGCTGATCATACTGGGAATATCATCAGATTAATGAGTTTCTACTTCCTAAGGGCGTTATGATGGAGACCTTCCGGAGAGGTAGCACGACGCTGCCCATCCTGGGAATACAACACCTTGCTGACGACACAGACAGGCATGTGATGCTTGAAGGTGGGTTAGGTGAATATAGTGGTGGTGCTTGAAGCTGGATTAGGTGAGTATTGTGGCGGTGGTGCTTTAAGGTGGGTTAGATGAGTATACTGGTGGTGCTTAAAGGTGAGTTAGGTGAGTATTGTGGTGGTGCTTGAAGGTGGGTTAGGTGAGAATGGTGGTGATGGTGCTTGATTGTGGGTTAGGTGAGTATTGTGATGGTGCTTGTAGGTGGGTTAGGTTGAGCATTGTGGTGGTGGTGCTTGAATGTGGGTTAGGTGAGTATGGTGGTGGTGCTTGAAGGTGGGTTAGGTGAGTATGGTTGTGGTGCTTGAAGGTGGGCTGGGTGAGTATAGTGATGGTAGTGCTTGAAGGTGGGCAAAGTAAGTATGGAGGTGGTGTTTAAAGGTGGGTTAGGTGAGTATGGTGGTTATGGTGCTTGAATGAGGGTTAGGTGAGTTTGGTGGTAATGGTGCTTGAATGTGGGTTAGGTACTTTGTTGGTGCTCAAAGGTAGGTTAGATCAGTATAGTGGTGGTAGTGCTTGAAGGTAGGTAAGGTAATTATGGAGATGGTGTTTTAAGGTGGGTTAGGTGAGTATTGTGGTGGTGGTGCTTAAAGGTGTATTAGGTGAGTATTGAAGTGGCGCTTGAAGGTGAGTTCGGTGAGTATAGTAGAGGTTCTTTAAGGTGGGTTAGGTGAGTATAGTGGTATTGCTTGAAAGTAAGTTAGGTGAGTATTTCCATGGTGGTGCTTGAAGGTGGGTTAGGTGAGTATAGTGGTGGTGGTGCTTGAAGATGAGTTAGGTGAGTATAGTGGTAGTGCTTAAAAGTGGGTTATGTGAGTATATTGGTAGTGCTTGAAGACGGGTTAGGTGAGTAAAGATTTGGTGCCTAAAGGTGGATTAGGTGAGTATAGATTTGGTGCCTAAAGGTGGATTAGGTGAGTATAGTGGTAATGCTTGAAAATGGGTTAGGTGAGTATTTTGGTGGTGGTGCTTGAAGGTGGGTTAGGTGAGTATAGCGGTGGTGCTTGAAGGTGGGTTACATAAATATAAAAGAGGTGCTTGAAGGTGGGTTTGGTTAGCTTAGTGGTATTGCTTGAAGGTGGGTTAGGTGAGTGTGGTGGTGGTGGTGCTTGAATGTGGGTTAGGTGAGAATTGTGATTGTTGCGCTTAAAGGTGGGTTAGGTGAGTACAGTGGTGGTAGTGTTTGAAGTTGGGTTAGGTGAAGGTGGTGCTTGAAGGTGAGATTAGGTGAATATGGCGGTGGTGGTGCTTGAATGTGGGTTAGGTGAGTATGGTGGCGGTCCTTGAAGGTAGGTTAGGTGAGAATCATGGTGGTGCTTGAAAGTGGGTTACGTGAATATTGTGGTGATGCTTGAAGGTGGGTTAGGTGAGTATGGTGGAACTGGTATTTGAAGGTGGGTTTGGTGAGTATGGTGCTGGTGCTTGAGGGTGGGGTAGGTGAGTATACTGGTGATGCTTGAAGGTGGGTTAGGTGAGTATAGTGATGATGCATGAAGGTGGATTAGGTGATTATGGTGGTGGCGCTTAAAGGAGGGTTAGGTGAGTATGGTGGTGCTGGTGCTTGAAGGTGGGTTTGGTGAGTATGGTGGTGGTGCTTGAAGGTGGGTTAGGTGAGTATAGTTGCGGTGCTTGAAGGTGGGTTAGATGAATATAGTGGTGGTGGTGTTTGGATGTGGGTTAGGTGGGTATGGTGGTGGTGCTTGAAGGTGGGTTAGGAGAGAATCGTTATGGTGCTTGAAGGTGGGTTATGTGAGTATAGTGGCGGTGCTTGAAGGTGGGTTAGGTGAGTATAGGGGTGCTGCTTGAAGGTGGGTTACGTGAGTATAGTGAAGATGCTTGAAGGTGGGTTAGGTGACTATGGTGGTGGCGATTGATTATTGGTTAGGTGAGTATGGTGGTACTGGTGCTTGAAGTTGGGTTAAGTGAGTATAGCCGAGGTGCATGAAGGTGGATTTGGTGAGTAGAGTGGCAGTGCTTGAATGTGGGTTAGGTGAGTATAGTGGTGGTGCTTGAAGGTGGGTTAGGTGAGAATATTTGTGATTCTTGGAGGTGGGTTAGGTGCGTATGGTGGTGATTGTGCTTGAATGCGGGTTAGGTGAGTATTCTGGGCATGCTTGGAAGTGGGTTTGGTGAGTATGCTGGTCATGCGTGGAGGTGGGTTAGGTGAGTATAGTGGTTGTGCTAGAAGGTGGGTTAGGTGAGTTTCGTGGAGGTGTTAGAAGGCGGGTTAGGTGAGCATAGTGGCAGTGCTTGAAGGTAGGTTAGGTGAGTATATTTGGTGGTGCTTGAAGGTAGGTTAGGTGAGTATGTTGGTGGTGCATGAAGGTGGTTTAGGTGAGTATAGTTGTGGTGCTTGTAGGTGAGTTAGATGAATATATTAGAGGTGCTTGAAAGTGGGTTAGGTGAGTATAGTGGTGGTGTTTGAAGGTGGATTAGGTGAGTATAGTGATAGTGCTTGAAGGTTGGTTTTATGAGTATGGTGGTGGTGGTACTTGAATGTGGGTTAGGTGAGTATTGTGGCTGTCCATGAAGGAGGGTTAGGTGTGTATCATAGTGGTGCTTGAAGGTTGGTTACGTGAGTATGGTAAGGGTGCTTGAAGGTGGGTTAGGTGAGTAAAGGGGTGGTGCTTGAATGTGGATTAGGTGAGTATAGTAATGATGCTTGAAGATGGGTTAGGTGAATATTGTGGTGGTTCTTGAAGGTGGTTAGGTGAGTATATAGCCGGTCCTTGTAGGTGCTTTAGGTGAGTAAAGTCATGGTGCTTGTAGTTGGCTTAGGTAAGTATAATAGTAGTGCTTGAAGGTAGGTTAGGTGAATATGGTGGTGGTGCTTGAAAGTTGGTTAGGTGAGTATTGTGTCGGTGCTTGAAGATGTGTTAGGTGAGAATGGTGGTGGTGGTGCTTGTAGGTGGGTTAGGTGAGTATGGTGGTGGTGGTGCTTGAAAGTGGTTTAGGTGAGTATAGTGGGAGTGATTGAAGATGGGTTAGGTGAGTATTGTGGTGGTGCTTGAAGGCGGGTTAGGTGAGTATTGAGATGGTCCGTGAAGGTGGGTTAGGTGAGTATCTTTGTGGTGCTTGGAGGTGGGTTAGGTGAATATGGTGGTAATTGTGCTTGAATTTTGGTTAGATGAGTATTCTGGGCATGCTTGGAGGTGGGTTAGGTGGGTATACTGGTCATACTTGGAGATGGGTTAGGATAATATAGTGGTGATGCTAGAAGTTGGGTTAGGTGAGTATTATGGAGGTGTTTGATGGCGGGTTAGGTGAGCATAGTGGCAGTGCTTGAAGGTGGGTTAGGTTAGTATATTGGTGGTGCTTGAAAGTGGGTTTGGTGAGTATGTTGGTGGTGCTTGAAGGTGGATCAGGTGAGTATATTAGCGGTGCTTAATGGTGGTTTAGGTGACTATAGTCGTGGTGCTTGTAGGTGGGTTTGGTGGGTATAATAGTAGTGCTTGAAGGTCGGTTAGGTGAATATGATGGTGGTGCTTGAATGTTGGTTAGGTGAGTATGGTGATGGTGCTTGAAGGTCGGTTAGGTGAATATGATGGTGGTGCTTGAATGTTGGTTAGGTGAGTATGGTGATGGTGCTTGAAGGTGGGTTAAGTGAGTATGGTGGTGGTGGTGCTTGTAGGTGGGTTAGGTTAGTATAGTGGTGGTGGTGCTTGAAGGTGGTTTAGGTGAGTATAGTTGTAGTGATTGAAGATGGGTTAGGTGAGTACTGTGATAGTTCTTGAAGGTGGGTTAGGTGAGTATGGTGGTGGTGGTTCTTGAAAGTGGGTTAGGTGAGTATAGTGATGGTGCTTGAAGGTTGGTCTAATGAGCATGGTGGTGGTGGTGCTTTAAGATGGGTTAGGTGAGTATAGTGGTGGTGGTGGTGGTGTTTGAAGATGGGTTAGGTGAGTATGGTGTTGATTGTGCTTTAAGGTGGGTTAGGTGAGGATGGTGGTGGTATTGCTTGTAAGTGGGTTAGGTGAGGATGGTGGTGGTGGTGCTTGAAGGTGGTTTAGGTGAGTATGGTGGTGGTGCTTGAAGGTGGGTTAGGTGAGTATAGTTGCGGTGCTTGAAGGTGGGTTAGATGAATATGGTGGTGGTGGTGTTTGGATGTGGGTTAGGTGGGTATGGTGGTGGTGCTTGAAGGTGAGTTAGGTGAGTATAGTTGCGGTGCTTGAAGGTGGGTTAGATGAATATGGTGGTGGTGGTGTTTGGATGTGGGTTAGGTGGGTATGGTGGTGGTGCTTGAAGGTTGGTTAGGAGAAAATCGTTATGGTGTTTGAAGGTGGGTTATGTGAGTAGGGGTGTGGTGCTTGAAGGTGGGTTAGGTGAGTATAGCGATGGTAGTGCTTGACGGTGGGCAAAGTGAGTATGGAGGTGGTGTTTTAAGGTGGGTTTGGTGAGTATGGTGGTTATGGTGCTTGAATGAGGGTTAGGTGAGTATGGTGATAATGCTGCTTGAATGTGGGATAGGTACTTTGTTGGTGCTCAGAGGTAGGTTAGATGAGTATAGTGGTGGTAGTGCTTGAAGGTAGGTAAGGTAATTATGGAGATGGTGTTCTAAGGTGGGTTAGGTGAGTTTTGTGATGGTGGTGCTTAAAGGTGTATTAGGTGAGTATTGTAGTGGTGCTTGAAGGTGAGTTCGGTGAGTATAGTAGAGGTTCTTAAAGGTGGGTTAGGTGAGTATAGTGATAGTGCTTGAAAGTAAGTTAGGTGAGTATTTCCATGGTGGTGCTTGAAGGTGGGTTAGGTGAGTATAGTGGTGGTGGTGCTTGAAGATGAGTTAGGTGAGTATAGTGGTGGTGGTGCTTGAAGATGAGTTAGGTGAGTATAGTGGTAGTGCTTAAATGTAGGTTAGGTGAGTATATTGGTAGTGCTTGAAGACGGGTTAGGTGAGTATAGATTTGGTGCCTAAAGGTGGATTAGGTGAGTATAGTGGTAATGCTTGAAAGTGGGTTAGGTGAGTATTTTGGTGGTGGTGCTTGAAGGTGGGTTACGTGAGTATAAAAGAGGTGCTTGAAGGTGGGTTTGGTTAGGTTAGTGGAATTGCTTGAAGGTGGGTTACGTGAGTGTGGTGGTGGTGGTGCTTGAAGGTGGGTTAGGTGAGTACGGTGGTGGTAGTGTTTGAAGTTGGGTTAGGTGAAGGTGGTGCTTGAAGGTGAGATTAGGTGAATATGGCGGTGGTGGTGCTTGAATGTGGGTTAGGTGAGTATGGTAGCGGTCCTTGAAGGTAGGTTAGGTGAGAATCATGGTGGTGCTTGAAGGTGGGTTACGTGAGTATTGTGGTGGTGATTGAAGGTGGGTTAGGTGAGTATAGGGGTGGTGGTGCTAGAATGTGACTTAGGTGAGAATAGAAATGATGCTTGAAGGTGGGTTAGGTGAATATTGTGGTGGTGCTTGAAGGTGGGTTAGGTGAGTATGGTGGTGCTGGTATTTGAAGGTGGGTTTGGTGAGTATGGTGCTGGTGATGCTTGAAGGTGGGTTAGGTGAGAATAGGGGTGGAGCTTGAAGGTGGATTACGTGAGTATGGTGATGATGCATGAAGGTTGATTAGGTGATTATGGTGGTGCTGGTGCTTGAAGGTGGGTTTGGTGAGTATGGTGCTAGTGCTTGAAGGTGGGTTAGATGAGTATAGCGGTGGTGCATGAAGGATGGTTCGGTGAGTAGAGTGACAGTGCTTGAAGGTGGGTTAGGTGAGTATATTGGTGGTGCTTGAAGGTGGGTTAGGTGAGTATATTTGTGATGCTTGGAGGTGGGTTAGGTAAGTATGGTGGTGATTGTTCTTGAATGTGGGTTAGGTGAGTATTCTGGGTATGCTTGGAGGTGGGTTAGGTGAGTATACTGGTCATGCTTGAAGGTGGGTTAGGTGAGTATTGTGGTGGTGCTAGAAGGTGGGTTAGGTGAGTATTGTGGAGGTGTTTGAAGGTGGGTTAGGTGAGTATTGTGGAGGTGTTTGAAGGTGGGTTAGGTGAGCATAGTGGCAGTGCTTGAAGGTGGGTTAGGTGAGTATGTTAGTGGTGCTTGAAGGTGGATCATGTGAGTATATTGGCGGTGGTTTAGGTGAGTATAGTCCTGGTGATTTTAGATGGGTTAGGTGAGTATAATAGTCGTGATTGAAGGTCGGTTAGGTGAATATAGTGGTGGTGCTTGAAAGTTGGTTAGGTGAGTCTGGTGATGGTCTATGAAGACGGGCTAGGTGAGTATGGTGGTGGTGGTGCTTGTAGCGGGGGTTAGGTGAGTATGGTGGTGGTGGTTGTGCTTGTAGGTGGTTTAGGTGAATATAGTGGTAGTGATTGAAGATGGGTTAGGTGAGTATTGTTGTAGTGCTTGAAGGTGGGTTAGGTGAGTGTTTTGGTGGTGATGCTTGAAGCTGGGTTAGGTGAGTATTTTTGGAGGAGCTTGAAAGTGGGATAGGTGAGTATAGTGGTGTTGCTTGTAGGTGGGTTAGGTGAGTATAGTGATGGTGTTTGAAGGTTAGTTAAATGAGTATAGTGGTGTTGATGCTTGAATGTGCGTTTGGTGAGTATGGTGTTAGTTGTGCTTTAAGGTGGGTTAGGTGAGTATGGTGGTGGTGGTGGTGCTTGAAGGTGGGTTAGGTGAGTATGGTGTTGGTTGTGCTTGAAGGTGGGTTAGGTGAGTATGGTGGTGGGGGTGCTTGAATGTGGGTTAGGTGAGCATTCTGGGCATGCTTGGAGGTGGGTTAGGTGAGTATACTGGTCATGCTTGGAGGTGGGTTACTTGAGTATAGTTGTGGTGCTTGTAGGTGGGTTAGGTGAATATAATAGTAGTGCTTGAAGGTCGGTTAGTTGAATATGGTGGTGGTGCTGCTTGAAGGTTGGTTAGGTGAGTATGGTGGTGCTTGAAGGTGGTTTAGGTGAGTATGGTGGTTGTGCTTGAAGGTGGGTTAGGTGAGTATAGTTGCGGTGCTTGAAGGTGGGTTAGATGAATATAGTGGTGGTGGTGTTTGGATGTGGGTTAGGTGAGTATGGTGGTGGTGCTTGAAGGTGGGTTAGGAGAGAATCGTTATGGTGCTTGAAGGTGGGTTATGTGAGTATAGTGGTGGTGCTTGAAGGTGGGTTAGGTGAGTATAGGGGTGGTGCTTGAAGGTGGGTTACGTGAGTATAGTGAAGATGCTTGAAGGTGGGTTAGGTGACTATGGTGGTGGCGATTGATGATTGGTTAGGTGAGTATGGTGGTGCTGGTGCTTGAAATTGGGTTAAGTGAGTATAGCCGAGGTGCATGAAGGTGGATTCGGTGAGTAGAGTGGCAGTGCTTGAAGGTGGGTTAGGTGAGTATAGAGGTGGTGTTTGAAGGTGGGTTAGGTGAGTATATTTGTGATTCTTGGAGGTGGGTTAGGTGCGTATGGTGGTGATTGTGCTTGAATGCGGGTTAGGTGAGTATTCTGGGCATGCTTGGAAGTGGGTTTGGGGAGTATGCTGGTCATGCGTGGAGGAGGGTTAGGTGAGTATAGTGGTGATGCTAGAAGGTGGGTTAGGTGAGTTTCGTGGAGGTGTTAGAAGGCGGGTTAGGTGAGGATAGTGGCAGTGCTTGAAGGTGGGTTAGGTGAGTATATTTGGTGGTGCTTGAAGGTGGGTTAGGTGAGTATGTTGGTGGTGCATGAAGGTGGTTTAGGTGAGTATAGTTGTGGTGCTTGTAGGTGAGTTAGGTGAATATATTGGAGGTGCATGAAAGTGGGATAGGTGAGTATAGTGGTGGTGCTTGAAGGTGGATTAGGTGAGTATAGAGACAGTGCTTGAAGGTTGGTTTTATGAGTATGGTGCTGGTGGTACTTGAATGTGGGCTAGGTGAGTATTGTGGCTGTCCTTGAAGGAGGGTTAGGTGTGTATCGTAGTGGTGCTTGAAGGTTGGTTACGTGAGTATGGTAATGGTGCTTGAAGGTGGGTTAGGTGAGTAAAGGGGTGGTGCTTGAATGTGGGTTAGGTGAGTATAGTAATGATGCTTGAAGATGGGTTAGGTGAATATTGTGGTGGTTCTTGTAGGTGGTTTAGGTGAGTAATGTCATGGTGCTTGTATTTGGCTTAGGTAAGTATAATAGTAGTGCTTGAAGGTAGGTTAGGTGAATATGGTGGTGGTGCTTGAAAGTTGGTTAGGTGAGTATTGTGTCGGTGCTTGAAGATGTGTTAGGTGAGAATGGTGGTGGTGGTGCTTGTAGGTGGGTTAGGTGAGTATGGTGGTGGTGGTGCTTGAAAGTGGTTTAGGTGAGTATAGTGGGAGTGATTGAAGATGGGTTAGGTGAGTATTGTGGTGGTGCTTGAAGGCGGGTTAGGTGAGTATTGAGATGGTCCGTGAAGGTGGGTTAGGTGAGTATCTTTGTGGTGCTTGGAGGTGGGTTAGGTGAATATGGTGGTAATTGTGCTTGAATTTTGGTTAGATGAGTATTCTGGGCAAGCTTGGAGGTGGGTTAGGTGAGTATACTGGTCATACTTGGAGATGGGTTAGGATAATATAGTGGTGATGCTAGAAGTTGGGTTAGGTGAGTATTATGGAGGTGTTTGATGGCGGGTTAGGTGAGCATAGTGGCAGTGCTTGAAGGTGGGTTAGGTTAGTATATTGGTGGTGCTTGAAAGTGGGTTTGGTGAGTATGTTGGTGGTGCTTGAAGGTGGATCAGGTGAGTATATTAGCGGTGCTTAATGGTGGTTTAGGTGACTATAGTCGTGGTGCTTGTAGGTGGGTTTGGTGGGTATAATAGTAGTGCTTGAAGGTCGGTTAGGTGAATATGATGGTGGTGCTTGAATGTTGGTTAGGTGAGTATGGTGATGGTGCTTGAAGGTCGGTTAGGTGAATATGATGGTGGTGCTTGAATGTTGGTTAGGTGAGTATGGTGATGGTGCTTGAAGGTGGGTTAAGTGAGTATGGTGGTGGTGGTGCTTGTAGGTGGGTTAGGTTAGTATAGTGGTGGTGGTGCTTGAAGGTGGTTTAGGTGAGTATAGTTGTAGTGATTGAAGATGGGTTAGGTGAGTACTGTGATAGTTCTTGAAGGTGGGTTAGGTGAGTATGGTGGTGGTGGTTCTTGAAAGTGGGTTAGGTGAGTATTGTGATGGTGCTTGAAGGTTGGTCTAATGAGTATGGTGGTGGTGGTGCTTTAAGATGGGTTAGGTGAGTATAGTGGTGGTGGTGGTGGTGTTTGAAGATGGGTTAGGTGAGTATGGTGTTGATTGTGCTTTAAGGTGGGTTAGGTGAGGATGGTGGTGGTATTGCTTGTAAGTGGGTTAGGTGAGGATGGTGGTGGTGGTGCTTGAAGGTGGTTTAGGTGAGTATGGTGGTGGTGCTTGAAGGTGGGTTAGGTGAGTATAGTTGCGGTGCTTGAAGGTGGGTTAGATGAATATGGTGGTGGTGGTGTTTGGATGTGGGTTAGGTGGGTATGGTGGTGGTGCTTGAAGGTGAGTTAGGTGAGTATAGTTGCGGTGCTTGAAGGTGGGTTAGATGAATATAGTGGTGGTGGTGTTTGGATGTGGGTTAGGTGGGTATGGTGGTGGTGCTTGAAGGTTGGTTAGGAGAAAATCGTTATGGTGCTTGAAGGTGGGTTATGTGAGTAGGGGTGTGGTGCTTGAAGGTGGGTTAGGTGAGTATACCGATGGTAGTGCTTGACGGTGGGCAAAGTGAGTATGGAGGTGGTGTTTTAAGGTGGGTTTGGTGAGTATGGTGGTTATGGTGCTTGAATGAGGGTTAGGTGAGTATAGTGATAATGCTGCTTGAATGTGGGATAGGTACTTTGTTGGTGCTCAAAGGTAGGTTAGATGAGTATAGTGGTGGTAGTGCTTGAAGGTAGGTAAAGTAATTATGGAGATGGTGTTCTAAGGTGGGTTAGGTGAGTTTTGTGATGGTGGTGCTTAAAGGTGTATTAGGTGAGTATTGTAGTGGTGCTTGAAGGTGAGTTCGGTGAGTATAGTAGAGGTTCTTAAAGGTGGGTTAGGTGAGTATAGTGATAGTGCTTGAAAGTAAGTTAGGTGAGTATTTCCATGGTGGTGCTTGAAGGTGGGTTAGGTGAGTATAGTGGTGGTGGTGCTTGAAGATGAGTTAGGTGAGTATAGTGGTGGTGGTGCTTGAAGATGAGTTAGGTGAGTATAGTGGTAGTGCTTAAATGTAGGTTAGGTGAGTATATTGGTAGTGCTTGAAGACGGGTTAGGTGAGTATAGATGTGGTGCCTAAAGGTGGATTAGGTGAGTACAGTGGTAATGCTTGAAAGTGGGTTAGGTGAGTATTTTGGTGGTGGTGCTTGAAGGTGGGTTACGTGAGTATAAAAGAGGTGCTTGAAGGTGGGTTTGGTTAGCTTAGTGGAATTGCTTGAAGGTGGGTTACGTGAGTGTGGTGGTGGTGGTGCTTGAAGGTGGGTTAGGTGAGTACGGTGGTGGTAGTGTTTGAAGTTGGGTTAGGTGAAGGTGGTGCTTGAAGGTGAGATTAGGTGAATATGGCGGTGGTGGTGCTTGAATGTGGGTTAGGTGAGTATGGTAGCGGTCCTTGAAGGTAGGTTAGGTGAGAATCATGGTGGTGCTTGAAGGTGGGTTACGTGAGTATTGTGGTGGTGATTGAAGGTGGGTTAGGTGAGTATAGGGGTGGTGGTGCTAGAATGTGACTTAGGTGAGAATAGAAATGATGCTTGAAGGTGGGTTAGGTGAATATTGTGGTGGTGCTTAAAGGTGGGTTAGGTGAGTATGGTGGTGCTGGTATTTGAAGGTGGGTTTGGTGAGTATGGTGCTGGTGATGCTTGAAGGTGGGTTAGGTGAGAATAGGGGTGGAGCTTGAAGGTGGATTACGTGAGTATGGTGATGATGCATGAAGGTTGATTAGGTGATTATGGTGGTGCTGGTGCTTGAAGGTGGGTTTGGTGAGTATGGTGCTAGTGCTTGAAGGTGGGTTAGATGAGTATAGCGGTGGTGCATGAAGGATGGTTCGGTGAGTAGAGTGACAGTGCTTGAAGGTGGGTTAGGTGAGTATATTGGTGGTGCTTGAAGGTGGGTTAGGTGAGTATATTTGTGATGCTTGGAGGTGGGTTAGGTAAGTATGGTGGTGATTGTTCTTGAATGTGGGTTAGGTGAGTATTCTGGGTATGCTTGGAGGTGGGTTAGGTGAGTATACTGGTCATGCTTGAAGGTGGGTTAGGTGAGTATTGTGGTGGTGCTAGAAGGTGGGTTAGGTGAGTATTGTGGAGGTGTTTGAAGGTGGGTTAGGTGAGTATTGTGGAGGTGTTTGAAGGTGGGTTAGGTGAGATTAGTGGCAGTGCTTGAAGGTGGGTTAGGTGAGTATGTTAGTGGTGCTTGAAGGTGGATCATGTGAGTATATTGGCGGTGGTTTAGGTGAGTATAGTCCTGGTGATTTTAGATGGGTTAGGTGAGTATAATAGTCGTGATTGAAGGTCGGTTAGGTGAATATAGTGGTGGTGCTTGAAAGTTGGTTAGGTGAGTCTGGTGATGGTCTATGAAGACGGGCTAGGTGAGTATGGTGGTGGTGGTGCTTGTAGCGGGGGTTAGGTGAGTATGGTGGTGGTGGTTGTGCTTGTAGGTGGTTTAGGTGAATATAGTGGTAGTGATTGAAGATGGGTTAGGTGAGTATTGTTGTGGTGCTTGAAGGTGGGTTAGGTGAGTGTTTTGGTGGTGATGCTTGAAGGTGGATTAGGTGAGTATTTTTGGAGGAGCTTGAAAGTGGGATAGGTGAGTATAGTGGTGGTGCTTGTAGGTGGGTTAGGTGAGTATAGTGATGGTGTTTGAAGGTTAGTTAAATGAGTATAGTGGTGTTGATGCTTGAATGTGCGTTTGGTGAGTATGGTGTTAGTTGTGCTTTAAGGTATGTTAGGTGAGTATGGTGGTGGTGGTGGTGCTTGAAGGTGGGTTAGGTGAGTATGGTGTTGGTTGTGATTGAAGGTGGGTTAGGTGAGTATGGTGGTGGGGGTGCTTGAATGTGGGTTAGGTGAGCATTCTGGGCATGCTTGGAGGTGGGTTAGGTGAGTATACTGGTCATGCTTGGAAGTGGGTTACTTGAGTATAGTCGTGGTGCTTGTAGGTGGGTTAGGTGAATATAATAGTAGTGCTTGAAGGTCGGTTAGTTGAATATGGTGGTGGTGCTGCTTGAAGGTTGGTTAGGTGAGTATGGTGGTGCTTGAAGGTGGTTTAGGTGAGTATGGTGGTTGTGCTTGAAGGTGGGTTAGGTGAGTATAGTTGCGGTGCTTGAAGGTGGGTTAGATGAATATAGTGGTGGTGGTGTTTGGATGTGGGTTAGGTGAGTATGGTGGTGGTGCTTGAAGGTGGGTTAGGAGAGAATCGTTATGGTGCTTGAAGGTGGGTTATGTGAGTATAGTGGTGGTGCTTGAAGGTGGGTTAGGTGAGTATAGGGGTGGTGCTTGAAGGTGGGTTACGTGAGTATAGTGAAGATGCTTGAAGGTGGGTTAGGTGACTATGGTGGTGGCGATTGATGATTGGTTAGGTGAGTATGGTGGTGCTGGTGCTTGAAATTGGGTTAAGTGAGTATAGCCGAGGTGCATGAAGGTGGATTCGGTGAGTAGAGTGGCAGTGCTTGAAGGTGGGTTAGGTGAGTATAGAGGTGGTGTTTGAAGGTGGGTTAGGTGAGTATATTTGTGATTCTTGGAGGTGGGTTAGGTGCGTATGGTGGTGATTGTGCTTGAATGCGGGTTAGGTGAGTATTCTGGGCATGCTTGGAAGTGGGTTTGGGGAGTATGCTGGTCATGCGTGGAGGAGGGTTAGGTGAGTATAGTGGTGATGCTAGAAGGTGGGTTAGGTGAGTTTCGTGGAGGTGTTAGAAGGCGGGTTAGGTGAGGATAGTGGCAGTGCTTGAAGGTGGGTTAGGTGAGTATATTTGGTGGTGCTTGAAGGTGGGTTAGGTGAGTATGTTGGTGGTGCATGAAGGTGGTTTAGGTGAGTATAGTTGTGGTGCTTGTAGGTGAGTTAGGTGAATATATTGGAGGTGCATGAAAGTGGGATAGGTGAGTATAGTGGTGGTGCTTGAAGGTGGATTAGGTGAGTATAGAGACAGTGCTTGAAGGTTGGTTTTATGAGTATGGTGCTGGTGGTACTTGAATGTGGGCTAGGTGAGTATTGTGGCTGTCCTTGAAGGAGGGTTAGGTGTGTATCGTAGTGGTGCTTGAAGGTTGGTTACGTGAGTATGGTAATGGTGCTTGAAGGTGGGTTAGGTGAGTAAAGGGGTGGTGCTTGAATGTGGGTTAGGTGAGTATAGTAATGATGCTTGAAGATGGGTTAGGTGAATATTGTGGTGGTTCTTGTAGGTGGTTTAGGTGAGTAATGTCATGGTGCTTGTATTTGGCTTAGGTAAGTATAATAGTAGTGCTTGAAGGTAGGTTAGGTGAATATGGTGGTGGTGCTTGAAAGTTGGTTAGGTGAGTATTGTGTCGGTGCTTGAAGATGTGTTAGGTGAGAATGGTGGTGGTGGTGCTTGTAGGTGGGTTAGGTGAGTATGGTGGTGGTGGTGCTTGAAAGTGGTTTAGGTGAGTATAGTGGGAGTGATTGAAGATGGGTTAGGTGAGTATTGTGGTGGTGCTTGAAGGCGGGTTAGGTGAGTATTGAGATGGTCCGTGAAGGTGGGTTAGGTGAGTATCTTTGTGGTGCTTGGAGGTGGGTTAGGTGAATATGGTGGTAATTGTGCTTGAATTTTGGTTAGATGAGTATTCTGGGCAAGCTTGGAGGTGGGTTAGGTGAGTATACTGGTCATACTTGGAGATGGGTTAGGATAATATAGTGGTGATGCTAGAAGTTGGGTTAGGTGAGTATTATGGAGGTGTTTGATGGCGGGTTAGGTGAGCATAGTGGCAGTGCTTGAAGGTGGGTTAGGTTAGTATATTGGTGGTGCTTGAAAGTGGGTTTGGTGAGTATGTTGGTGGTGCTTGAAGGTGGATCAGGTGAGTATATTAGCGGTGCTTAATGGTGGTTTAGGTGACTATAGTCGTGGTGCTTGTAGGTGGGTTTGGTGGGTATAATAGTAGTGCTTGAAGGTCGGTTAGGTGAATATGATGGTGGTGCTTGAATGTTGGTTAGGTGAGTATGGTGATGGTGCTTGAAGGTCGGTTAGGTGAATATGATGGTGGTGCTTGAATGTTGGTTAGGTGAGTATGGTGATGGTGCTTGAAGGTGGGTTAAGTGAGTATGGTGGTGGTGGTGCTTGTAGGTGGGTTAGGTTAGTATAGTGGTGGTGGTGCTTGAAGGTGGTTTAGGTGAGTATAGTTGTAGTGATTGAAGATGGGTTAGGTGAGTACTGTGATAGTTCTTGAAGGTGGGTTAGGTGAGTATGGTGGTGGTGGTTCTTGAAAGTGGGTTAGGTGAGTATTGTGATGGTGCTTGAAGGTTGGTCTAATGAGTATGGTGGTGGTGGTGCTTTAAGATGGGTTAGGTGAGTATAGTGGTGGTGGTGGTGGTGTTTGAAGATGGGTTAGGTGAGTATGGTGTTGATTGTGCTTTAAGGTGGGTTAGGTGAGGATGGTGGTGGTATTGCTTGTAAGTGGGTTAGGTGAGGATGGTGGTGGTGGTGCTTGAAGGTGGTTTAGGTGAGTATGGTGGTGGTGCTTGAAGGTGGGTTAGGTGAGTATAGTTGCGGTGCTTGAAGGTGGGTTAGATGAATATGGTGGTGGTGGTGTTTGGATGTGGGTTAGGTGGGTATGGTGGTGGTGCTTGAAGGTGAGTTAGGTGAGTATAGTTGCGGTGCTTGAAGGTGGGTTAGATGAATATAGTGGTGGTGGTGTTTGGATGTGGGTTAGGTGGGTATGGTGGTGGTGCTTGAAGGTTGGTTAGGAGAAAATCGTTATGGTGCTTGAAGGTGGGTTATGTGAGTAGGGGTGTGGTGCTTGAAGGTGGGTTAGGTGAGTATACCGATGGTAGTGCTTGACGGTGGGCAAAGTGAGTATGGAGGTGGTGTTTTAAGGTGGGTTTGGTGAGTATGGTGGTTATGGTGCTTGAATGAGGGTTAGGTGAGTATAGTGATAATGCTGCTTGAATGTGGGATAGGTACTTTGTTGGTGCTCAAAGGTAGGTTAGATGAGTATAGTGGTGGTAGTGCTTGAAGGTAGGTAAAGTAATTATGGAGATGGTGTTCTAAGGTGGGTTAGGTGAGTTTTGTGATGGTGGTGCTTAAAGGTGTATTAGGTGAGTATTGTAGTGGTGCTTGAAGGTGAGTTCGGTGAGTATAGTAGAGGTTCTTAAAGGTGGGTTAGGTGAGTATAGTGATAGTGCTTGAAAGTAAGTTAGGTGAGTATTTCCATGGTGGTGCTTGAAGGTGGGTTAGGTGAGTATAGTGGTGGTGGTGCTTGAAGATGAGTTAGGTGAGTATAGTGGTGGTGGTGCTTGAAGATGAGTTAGGTGAGTATAGTGGTAGTGCTTAAATGTAGGTTAGGTGAGTATATTGGTAGTGCTTGAAGACGGGTTAGGTGAGTATAGATGTGGTGCCTAAAGGTGGATTAGGTGAGTACAGTGGTAATGCTTGAAAGTGGGTTAGGTGAGTATTTTGGTGGTGGTGCTTGAAGGTGGGTTACGTGAGTATAAAAGAGGTGCTTGAAGGTGGGTTTGGTTAGCTTAGTGGAATTGCTTGAAGGTGGGTTACGTGAGTGTGGTGGTGGTGGTGCTTGAAGGTGGGTTAGGTGAGTACGGTGGTGGTAGTGTTTGAAGTTGGGTTAGGTGAAGGTGGTGCTTGAAGGTGAGATTAGGTGAATATGGCGGTGGTGGTGCTTGAATGTGGGTTAGGTGAGTATGGTAGCGGTCCTTGAAGGTAGGTTAGGTGAGAATCATGGTGGTGCTTGAAGGTGGGTTACGTGAGTATTGTGGTGGTGATTGAAGGTGGGTTAGGTGAGTATAGGGGTGGTGGTGCTAGAATGTGACTTAGGTGAGAATAGAAATGATGCTTGAAGGTGGGTTAGGTGAATATTGTGGTGGTGCTTAAAGGTGGGTTAGGTGAGTATGGTGGTGCTGGTATTTGAAGGTGGGTTTGGTGAGTATGGTGCTGGTGATGCTTGAAGGTGGGTTAGGTGAGAATAGGGGTGGAGCTTGAAGGTGGATTACGTGAGTATGGTGATGATGCATGAAGGTTGATTAGGTGATTATGGTGGTGCTGGTGCTTGAAGGTGGGTTTGGTGAGTATGGTGCTAGTGCTTGAAGGTGGGTTAGATGAGTATAGCGGTGGTGCATGAAGGATGGTTCGGTGAGTAGAGTGACAGTGCTTGAAGGTGGGTTAGGTGAGTATATTGGTGGTGCTTGAAGGTGGGTTAGGTGAGTATATTTGTGATGCTTGGAGGTGGGTTAGGTAAGTATGGTGGTGATTGTTCTTGAATGTGGGTTAGGTGAGTATTCTGGGTATGCTTGGAGGTGGGTTAGGTGAGTATACTGGTCATGCTTGAAGGTGGGTTAGGTGAGTATTGTGGTGGTGCTAGAAGGTGGGTTAGGTGAGTATTGTGGAGGTGTTTGAAGGTGGGTTAGGTGAGTATTGTGGAGGTGTTTGAAGGTGGGTTAGGTGAGATTAGTGGCAGTGCTTGAAGGTGGGTTAGGTGAGTATGTTAGTGGTGCTTGAAGGTGGATCATGTGAGTATATTGGCGGTGGTTTAGGTGAGTATAGTCCTGGTGATTTTAGATGGGTTAGGTGAGTATAATAGTCGTGATTGAAGGTCGGTTAGGTGAATATAGTGGTGGTGCTTGAAAGTTGGTTAGGTGAGTCTGGTGATGGTCTATGAAGACGGGCTAGGTGAGTATGGTGGTGGTGGTGCTTGTAGCGGGGGTTAGGTGAGTATGGTGGTGGTGGTTGTGCTTGTAGGTGGTTTAGGTGAATATAGTGGTAGTGATTGAAGATGGGTTAGGTGAGTATTGTTGTGGTGCTTGAAGGTGGGTTAGGTGAGTGTTTTGGTGGTGATGCTTGAAGGTGGATTAGGTGAGTATTTTTGGAGGAGCTTGAAAGTGGGATAGGTGAGTATAGTGGTGGTGCTTGTAGGTGGGTTAGGTGAGTATAGTGATGGTGTTTGAAGGTTAGTTAAATGAGTATAGTGGTGTTGATGCTTGAATGTGCGTTTGGTGAGTATGGTGTTAGTTGTGCTTTAAGGTATGTTAGGTGAGTATGGTGGTGGTGGTGGTGCTTGAAGGTGGGTTAGGTGAGTATGGTGTTGGTTGTGATTGAAGGTGGGTTAGGTGAGTATGGTGGTGGGGGTGCTTGAATGTGGGTTAGGTGAGCATTCTGGGCATGCTTGGAGGTGGGTTAGGTGAGTATACTGGTCATGCTTGGAAGTGGGTTACTTGAGTATAGTCGTGGTGCTTGTAGGTGGGTTAGGTGAATATAATAGTAGTGCTTGAAGGTCGGTTAGTTGAATATGGTGGTGGTGCTGCTTGAAGGTTGGTTAGGTGAGTATGGTGGTGCTTGAAGGTGGTTTAGGTGAGTATGGTGGTTGTGCTTGAAGGTGGGTTAGGTGAGTATAGTTGCGGTGCTTGAAGGTGGGTTAGATGAATATAGTGGTGGTGGTGTTTGGATGTGGGTTAGGTGAGTATGGTGGTGGTGCTTGAAGGTGGGTTAGGAGAGAATCGTTATGGTGCTTGAAGGTGGGTTATGTGAGTATAGTGGTGGTGCTTGAAGGTGGGTTAGGTGAGTATAGGGGTGGTGCTTGAAGGTGGGTTACGTGAGTATAGTGAAGATGCTTGAAGGTGGGTTAGGTGACTATGGTGGTGGCGATTGATGATTGGTTAGGTGAGTATGGTGGTGCTGGTGCTTGAAATTGGGTTAAGTGAGTATAGCCGAGGTGCATGAAGGTGGATTCGGTGAGTAGAGTGGCAGTGCTTGAAGGTGGGTTAGGTGAGTATAGAGGTGGTGTTTGAAGGTGGGTTAGGTGAGTATATTTGTGATTCTTGGAGGTGGGTTAGGTGCGTATGGTGGTGATTGTGCTTGAATGCGGGTTAGGTGAGTATTCTGGGCATGCTTGGAAGTGGGTTTGGGGAGTATGCTGGTCATGCGTGGAGGAGGGTTAGGTGAGTATAGTGGTGATGCTAGAAGGTGGGTTAGGTGAGTTTCGTGGAGGTGTTAGAAGGCGGGTTAGGTGAGTATGTTGGTGGTGCATGAAGGTGGTTTAGGTGAGTATAGTTGTGGTGCTTGTAGGTGAGTTAGGTGAATATATTGGAGGTGCATGAAAGTGGGATAGGTGAGTATAGTGGTGGTGCTTGAAGGTGGATTAGGTGAGTATAGAGACAGTGCTTGAAGGTTGGTTTTATGAGTATGGTGCTGGTGGTACTTGAATGTGGGCTAGGTGAGTATTGTGGCTGTCCTTGAAGGAGGGTTAGGTGTGTATCGTAGTGGTGCTTGAAGGTTGGTTACGTGAGAATGGTAATGGTGCTTGAAGGTGGGTTAGGTGAGTAAAGGGGTGGTGCTTGAATGTGGGTTAGGTTAGTATAGTAATGATGCTTGAAGATGGGTTAGGTGAATATTGTGGTGGTTCTTGTAGGTGGTTTAGGTGAGTAATGTCATGGTGCTTGTATTTGGCTTAGGTAAGTATAATAGTAGTGCTTGAAGGTAGGTTAGGTGAATATGGTGGTGGTGCTTGAAAGTTGGTTAGGTGAGTATTGTGTCGGTGCTTGAAGATGTGTTAGGTGAGAATGGTGGTGGTGGTGCTTGTAGGTGGGTTAGGTGAGTATGGTGGTGGTGGTGCTTGAAAGTGGTTTAGGTGAGTATAGTGGGAGTGATTGAAGATGGGTTAGGTGAGTATTGTGGTGGTGCTTGAAGGCGGGTTAGGTGAGTATTGAGATGGTCCGTTAAGGTGGGTTAGGTGAGTATCTTTGTGGTGCTTGGAGGTGGGTTAGGTGAATATGGTGGTAATTGTGCTTGAATTTGGGTTAGATGAGTAGTCTGGGCATGCTTGGAGGTGGGTTAGGTGAGTATACTGGTCATACTTGGAGATGGGTTAGGAGAATATAGTGGTGGTGCTAGAAGTTGGGTTAGGTGAGTATTATGGAGGTGTTTGATGGCGGGTTAGGTGAGCATAGTGGCAGTGCTTGAAGGTGGGTTAGGTTAGTATATTGGTGGTGCTTGAAAGTGGGTTTGGTGAGTATGTTGGTGGTGCTTGAAGGTGGATCAGGTGAGTATATTAGCGGTGCTTAATGGTGGTTTAGGTGACTATAGTCGTGGTGCTTGTAGGTGGGTTTGGTGGGTATAATAGTAGTGCTTGAAGGTCGGTTAGGTGAATATGATGGTGGTGCTTGAATGTTGGTTAGGTGAGTATGTTGATGGTGCTTGAAGGTGGGTTAAGTGAGTATGGTGGTGGTGGTGCTTGTAGGTGGGATAGGTTAGTATAGTGGTGGTGGTGCTTGAAGGTGGTTTAGGTGAGTATAGTTGTAGTGATTGAAGATGGGTTAGGTGAGTACTGTGATAGTTCTTGAAGGTGGGTTAGGTGAGTATGGTGGTGGTGTTCTTGAAAGTGGGTTAGGTGAGTATAGTGATGGTGCTTGAAGGTTGGTCTAATGAGTATGGTGGTGGTGGTGCTTTAAGATGTGTAAGGTGAGTATAGTGGTGGTGGTGGTGGTGTTTGAAGATGGGTTAGGTGAGTATGGTGTTGATTGTGCTTTAAGGTGGGTTAGGTGAGGATGGTGGTGGTATTGCTTGTAAGTGGGTTAGGTGAGGATGGTGGTGGTGGTGCTTGAAGGTGGTTTAGGTGAGTATGGTGGTGGTGCTTGAAGGTGGGTTAGGTGAGTATAGTTGCGGTGCTTGAAGGTGGGTTAGATGAATATGGTGGTGGTGGTGTTTGGATGTGGGTTAGGTGGGTATGGTGGTGGTACTTGAAGGTGAGTTAGGTGAGTATAGTTGCGGTGCTTGAAGGTGGGTTAGATGAATATGGTGGTGGTGGTGTTTGGATGTGGGTTAGGTGGGTATGGTGGTGGTGCTTGAAGGTTGGTTAGGAGAAAATCGTTATGGTGCTTGAAGGTGGGTTATGTGAGTAGGGGTGTGGTGCTTGAAGGTGGGTTAGGTGAGTATAGCGATAGTAGTGCTTGACGGTGGGCAAAGTGAGTATGGAGGTGGTGTTTTAAGGTGGGTTTGGTGAGTATGGTGGTTATGGTGCTTGAATGAGGGTTAGGTGAGTATGGTGATAATGCTGCTTGAATGTGGGATAGGTACTTTGTTGGTGCTCAAAGGTAGGTTAGATGAGTATAGTGGTTGTAGTGCTTGAAAGTAGGTAAGGTAATTATAGAGATGGTGTTTTAAGGTGGGTTAGGTGAGTATAATTTTAAGTGCTTGAAGGTGGATTAGGTGAATAGTCTAACGGTGCTTGAAGGTGAGTTCGGTGAGTATAGTTGAGGTTCTTTAAGGTGGATTAGGTGAGTATAGTGGCAGTGCTTGAAAGTAAGTTAGGTGAGTATTTCCGTGGTGGTGCTTGAAGGTGGGTTAGGTGAGTATAGTGGTGGTGGTGCTTGAAGATGAGATAAGTGAGTATAGTGGTAGTGCTTAAAAGTGGGTTAGTTGAGTATTTTGGTGGTGGTGTTTGAAGGTGGGTTAGGTGAGTATATTGGTAGTGCTTGAAGATGGGTTAGGTGAGTATAGATTTTGTGTCTGAAGGTAGATTAGGTGAGTATAGTGGTAATGCTTGAAAGTGGGTTAGGTGAGTATTTTGGTGGTGGTGCTTGAAGGTGGGTTAGGTGAGTATAGCGGTGGTGCTTGAAGGTGGGTTACGTGAGTATAAAAGAGGTGCTTGAAGGTGGGTTTGGTTAGCTTAGTGGTATTGCTTGAAGGTAGGTTAGGTGAGTGTGGTGGTTGTGGTGCTTGAATGTGGGTTAGGTGAGAATTGTGATTGTTGTGCTTGAAGATGGGTTAGGTGAGCACGGTGGTGGTAGTGTTTGAAGTTGGGTTAGGTGAAGGTGAAGGTGAGATTAGGTGAATATGGCGGTCGTGGTGCTTGAATGTGGGTTAGGTGAGTATGGTAGCGGTCCTTGAAGGTAGGTTAGGTGAGTATCATGGTGGTGCTTGAAGGTGGGTTACGTGAGTATTGTGGTGGTGATTGAAGGTGGGTTAGGTGAGTATAGGGGGTGGTGGTGCTAGAATGTGACTTAGGTGAGAATAGTAATGATGCTTGAAGGTGGGTTAGGTGAATATTGTGGTGGTGCTTGAAGGTGGGTTAGGTGAGTATGGTTGTGCTGGTATTTGAAGATGTGTTTGGTGAGTATGGTGCTGGTGCTTGAAGGTGGGTTAGGTGAGTATTGCGGTGGTGCATGAAGGTGGGTTTGGTGAGTATATTGGTAGTGCTTGAAGATGGGTTAGGTGAGTATATTGGTGCTGCTAAAAGGTGGGTTAGGTGAGTATATTGTTGGTGCTTGAAGTTGGGTCAGGTGAGTATTTTGGCGGCGCTTGAAGGTGGGTTAGATGAGTTTAGTTGTGGTGCTTGTAGGTGGGTTAGGTTAGTATAATAGTAGATCTTGAAGGTGGGTTAGGTGAGAATAGGGATATTAGTGGTTAAATGTGGGTAAGGTAAGATTGGTGGTGGTGGTGCTTGAAAGTGGGTTTGGTGAGTATGGTGCTAGTGCTTGAAAGTGGGTTAGGTGATTATTATGGTGGCGCTTGAAGGAGGGTTAGGTGAGTATGGTGGTGCTGGTGCTTGAAGGTGGGTTTGGTGAGTATGGTGCTAGTGCTTGAAGGTGAGTTAGGTGAGTATAGCGGTGGTGCATGAAGGATGGCTCGGTGAGTAGAGTGGCAGTGCCTGAAGGTGGGTTGGGTGAGTATAGTTGTGGTGCTTGAAGGTGGGTTAGGTGAGTATATTTGTGGTGCTTGGAGGTGGGTTAGGTGAGTATGGTGGTGATTGTTCTTGAATGTGGGTTTGGTGAGTATTCTGGGTATGCTTGGAGGTGGGTTAGGTGAGTATACTGGTCATGCTTGAAGGTGGGTTAGGTGTGTATTGTGGTGGTGCTAGAAGGTGGGTTAGGTGAGCATAGTGGCAGTGCTTGAAGGTGGGTTAGGTGAGTATATTGGTGGTGCTTGAAGGTGGGTTTGGTGAGTATGTTGGTGGTGCTTGAAGGTGGATCAGGTGAGTATATTAGCGGTGCTTAATGGTGGTTTAGGTGAGTATAGTCGTGGTGTTTGTAGGTGGGTTAGGTGAGTATAATAGTAGTGATTGAAGGTCGGTTAGGTGAATATGGTGGTGGTGCTTGAAAGTTGGTTAGGTGAGTCTGGTGATGGTCCATGAAGATGGGTTAGCTGAGTATGGTGGTGGTGGTGCTTGTAGGGGGGGTTAGGGGAGTATGGTGGTAGTGGTTGTGCTTGTAGGTGGTTTAGGTGAATATAGTGATAGTGATTGAAGATGGGTTAGGTGAGTATTGTTGTGGTGCTTGAAGGTGGGATAGGTGAGTGTTTTGGTGGTGATGCTTGAAGGTGAGTTAGGTGAGTATTTTTGGAGAAGCTTGAAAGTGGGATAAGTGAGTATAGTGGTGTTGCTTGTAGGTGGGTTAGGTGAGTATAGTGATGGTGCTTGAAGGTTGGTTAAATGATTATAGTGGTGGTGATGCTTGAATGTGCGTTTGGTGAGTATGATGTTGGTTGTGCTTTAAGGTGGGTTAGGTGAGTATGGTGGTGGTGGTGGTGCTTGAAGGTGGTTTAGGTGAGTATGGTGTTGGTTGTGCTTGAAAGTGGGTTAGGTGAGTATGGTGGTGGTGGTGCTTGAATGTGGGTTAGGTGAGTACTGTTGCGGCCTTGAAGGTGGGTTAAGTGAGTGTCGTGGTGGTGCTTGAAGGTTGGTTACGTGAATATGGTGATAGTGCTTGAAGGTGGGTTAGGTGAGTATAGGGGTGGTGTTTGAATGTGGGTTAGGAGAGAATAGTAATGATGCTTGAAGGTGGGTTAGGTGAATATTGTGGTGGTGCTTGAAGGTTGGTTAGGTGAGTATGGTGGTGCTGGTGTTCGAAGGTGGGTTTGGTGAGTATGGAGCTGGTGCTTGAAGGTGGGTTAGGTGAGTATAGCGGTGGTGCATGAAGGTGGGTTAGGTGAGTATAGTGGCACTGCTTGAAGGTGGGTTAGGTGAGTATATTTGTGGTGCTTGAAAGTTGGTTAGGTGAGTATATTTGTAGTGCTTGAAGGTTGGTTAGGTGAGTATGGTGGTGATGGTGCTTGAAGGTGGGATAGGTGCGCATTCTGGGCATGCTTGGAGGTGGGTTAGGTGAGTATACTGCTCATGCTTGGAGGTGGGCTAGGTGAGTATAGTCGTGGTGCTTGTAGGTGGGTTAGGTGAGTATAATAGTAGTGCTTGAAGGTCGGTTAGTTGAATATGGTGGTGGTGCTTGAAAGTTGGTTAGGTGACTATTATAGTGGCGCTTGAAGGTGGGTTAGGTGAGTATGGTGGTGCTGGAGCATGAAGGTGGGTTTTGTGAGAATTGGGCAAGTGCTTGAAGGTGGGTTAGTTGAGTATAGCTGAAGTGCATGAAGATTGATACGGTGAGTAGAGTGGCGATGCTTGAAGGTGGGTTAGGTGAGTATAGTGCTGGTGCTTGAAGGTGGGTTAGGTGAGTATGGTGGTGGTGGTGCTTGAATGCGGGTTTGGTGAGAATGGTGCTGGTTGTGCTTTCAGGTGGGATAGGTGAGTATTGTGGTGGTGGTGGTGCTTGAAGGTGTGTTAGGTGAGTATGGTGTTGGTTGTGCTTGAAGGTGGTTTAAGTGAGTATTATGGTGGTGGTGTTTAAATGTGGGTTAGGTGAGTATTGTGGCGGTCCTTGAAGGAGGGTTTGGTGAATATACTGGTGGTGCTTGAAGGTGGATCAGGTGAGTATATTGCCGGTCCTTGAAGGTGGTTTAGGTGAGTAGAGTCGTGGTGCTTGTAGTTTGGGTTAGGTAAGTATAATAGTAGTGCGTGAAGGTAGGTTAGGTGAATATGGTGGTGGTGCTTGAAAGTTGGTTAGGTGAGTATTGTGTCGGTGCTTGAAGGTGGGTTAGGTGAGAATGGTGGTGGTGGTGCTTGTAGGTGGGTTAGGTGAGTATGGTGGTGGTGGTGCTTGAAAGTGGTTTAGGTGAGTATAGTGGGAGTGACATAAGATGGGTTAGGTGAGTATTGTGGTGGTTCTTGAAGGTGGGTTAGGTGAGTATTGAGATGGTCCTTGAAGGTGGGTTAGGTGAGTATATTTGTGGTGCTTGGAGGTGGGTTAGGTGAATATGGTGGTAATTGTGCTTGAATTTGGGTTAGATGAGTATTCTGGGCATGCTTGGAGGTGGGTTAGGTGAGTATACTGGTCATTCTTGGAGATGGGTTAGGTGAATTAACTGGTGGTGCTAGAAGGTGGGTTAGGTGAGTATTACGGTGGTGTTTGAAGGCGGGTTAGGTGAGCAAAGTGGCAGTGCTTGAAGGTGGGTTAGGTGAGTATATTGGTGGTGCTTGAAGGTGGGTTTGGTGAGTATGTTCGTGGTGCTTGAAGGTGGATCAGGTGAGTATATTAGCGGTGCTTAATGGTGGTTTAGGTGAGTATAGTCGTGGTGCTTGTAGGTGGGTTTGGTGGGTATAATAGTAGTGCTTGAAGGTCGGTTAAGTGAATATGGTGGTGGTGCTTGAATGTTGGTTAGGTGAGTATGGTGATGGTGCTTGAAGGTGGGTTAGGTGCGTATGGTGATGGTGGTGCTTGTAGGTGGGTTAGGTTAGTATAGTGTTCGTGGTGCTTGAAGGTGGTTTAGGTGAGTCTAGTTGTAGTGATTGAAGATGGGTTAGGTGAGTATGGTGGTGGTGGTTCTTGAAAGTGGGTTAGGTGAGTATATTGGAGGTGCTTGAAAGTGGGATAGGTGTGTATAGTGGTGGTGCTTAAAGGTGGGTTAGGTGAGTATAGTGGTGGTGGTGGTGGTGGTGTTTGAAGGTGGGTTAGGTGAGTATGGTGTTGGTTGTGCTTTAATGTGGGTTAGGTGACGATGGTGGTGGTGGTGATTGAAGGTGGTTTAGGTGAGTATGGTGGTGGTGCTTGAAGGTGGGTTAGGTGAGTATAGTTGCGGTGCTTGAAGGTGGGTTAGATGAATATGGTGGTGGTGGTGTTCGGATGTGGGTTAGGTGGGTATGGTGGTGGTGCTTGAAGGTGTTTTAGGTGAGAATGGTGGTGGTGGTGCTTGTAGGTGGGTTAGGTGAGTATGGTGGTGGTGGTGCTTAAAAGTGATTTAGGTGAGTATAGTGGTAGTGATTAAAGATGGGTTAGGTGAGTATTGTGGTGGTGCTTGAAGGGGGGTTAGGTGACTATGGTGGGTGCGCTTGAAGGTGGGTTAGGTGATATAGTAGTGCTGGTGCTTGAAAGTGGGTTTGGTGAGTATGGGGCAAGCGCTTGAAGGTGGGTTAGGTGAGTATACCGGAGGTGTATGCAGGTGGATTCGGCGAGTAGAGTGGCAGTGCTAGAAGGTGGGTTAGGAGAGTATATGTGTGGTGCTTGGAGGTGGGTTAGGTGAGTATGGTGGTAATTGTGCTTGAATGTTTGTTAGATGAGTATTCTGGGCATGCTTGGAGGTGGGTTAGGTGAGTATACTGGTCATACTTGGAGGTGGGTTAGGTGAGTATAGTGGTGGTGCTAGAAGGTTGGTTAGGTGAGTATTGTGGAGGTGTTTAAAGGCGGGTTAGGTGAGTATAGTGGCAGTGCTTGAAGGTGGGTTAGGTGAGTATATTGGTGGTGCTTGATGGTATGTTTGGTGAGTATGTTGGTGGTGCTTGAAGGTGGATCAGGTGAGTATATTTGCGGTACCTAAAGGTGGTTTAGGTGAGTTTAGTCCTGGTGCTTGTAGGTGGGTTAGGTGAGTATAATAGTAGTGCTTGAAAGTCGGTTAGATGAATATGGTGATGGTGCTTGAAGTTGAGTTAGGTGAGTATGGTGGTGGTGGTTCTTGAAGGTGGGTTAGGTGAGTATATTGGAGGTGCTTGAAAGTGGGATAGGTGAGTATAGTGGTGGTGCTTGAAGGTGGGTTAAGTGAATATAATGATGGTGCTTGAAGGTTCGTTAAATGAGTATGGTGGTGGTGCTGCTTGAATGTCGGTTTGGAGAATATGGTATTAGTTGTGCTTTAAGATGGATTAGGTGAGTATGATAGTGGTGGTGCTTTAATGTGGGTTAAGTGAGTATTGTAGCGGTCCTTGAAGATGGGTTAAGTGAGTGTCATGGTGGTGCTTGAAAATGGGTTACGTGAGTATAGTAATAATGCTTGAAATATTGTGGTGGTGCTTGAAGGTGGGTTAGGTGAGTATTGTGGTGGTTCCTGAAGGTGGGTTAGGTGAGTATAGTGGTGGTGCTTGAAGGTGGGGTTAGGTGAGTATAGTTGCGGTGCTTGAAGGTGGGTTAGATGAATATAGTGGTGGTGGTGTTTGGATGTGAGTTAGGTGATAATGGTGGTATTGCTTTAAGGTGAGTTAGGAGAGACTCGTGATGGTGTTTGAAGGTGGGTTAGGTGAGTATAGGGGTGGTGCTTGAAGGGGGGTTAGGTGAGTATCGGGGTGGTGCTTGAAGGTGGGTTACGTCAGTATAGTGATGATGCTTGACGGGGGGTTAGGTGACTATGGTGGGTGCTTTTGAAGGAGGGTTAGGTGAGTATGGTGGTGCTGGTGCTTGAAAGTAGGTTTGGTGAGTATGGGGCAAGCGCTTGAAGGTGGGTTAGGTGAATATTGTGGTGGTGCTTGAAGGTGGGTTAGGTTAGCATGGTGGTACTGGTGTTTGATGGTGGATTTGGTGAGTATGGTGCTGGTTCTTGAAGGTGCGTTAGGTGAATATAGCGGTGGTGCATGAAGGTGGGTTATGTGAGTATAGTAGCAGTCCTTGAAGGTGGGTTAGGTGAGTATATTAGTGTTGCTTAAAAGTGGGTTAGGTGAGTATATTTGTGGTGTTTGAAGGTGGGTTAAGTGAGAATGGTGTTGATGGTGCTTGAATATGGGTTAGGTGAGCATTCTGGGCATGCTTGGAGGTGGGTTAGGTGAGTATAACTGTGGTGCTAGAAGGTGGGTTAGGTGAGTATTGTGGAGGTGTTTGAAGGTGGGTTAGGTGAGTATATTGGTGGTGCTTGAAGGTGGGTTAGGAGAGTATATTAGTGGTGCTTGTAGGTGGATCAGTTGAGTATATTGGCGGTGCTTGAAGGTGGATTACGTGAGTATAGTCGTGGTGCTTGTAGGTGGGTTAGGTGAGTAAGGTGGTGGTGGTGCTTGTAGGTGGGTTAGGTGAGTATTGTGGTGGTTCTTGAAGGTGGGTTAGGTGAGTATAGTGGTGGTGCTTGAAGGTGGGTTAGGTGAGTATAGTTGCGGTGCTTGAAGGTGGGTTAGATGAATATAGTGGTGGTGGTGTTTGGATATGAGTTAGGTGAGTATAGTGGTGGTGCTTGAAGGTGAGTTAGGAGAGACTCGTGATGGTGTTTGAAGGTGGGTTAGGTGAGTATAGGGGTGGTGCTTGAAGAGGTGTTAGGTGAGTATCGGGGTGGTGCTTGAAGGTGGGTTACGTCAGTATAGTGATGATGCTTGACGGGGGTTAGGTGACTATGTTGGGTGCGCTTGATGGTGGGTTAGGTGAGTATGGTGGTGCTGGTGCTTGAAAGTGGGTTTGGTGAGTATGGGGCAAGCGCTTGAAGGTGGGTTAGGTGAGTATACCGGAGGTGTATGCAGGTGGATTCGGCGAGTAGAGTGGAAGTGCTAGAAGGTGGGTTAGGAGAGTATATGTGTGGTGCTTGGAGGTGGGTTAGGTGAGTATGGTGGTAATTGTGCTTGAATGTTTGTTAGATGAGTATTTTGGGCATGCTTGGAGGTGGGTTAGGTGAGTATACTGGTCATACTTGGAGGTGGGTTAGGTGAGTATAGTGGTGGTGCTAGAAGGGTGGTTAGGTGAGTATTGTGGATGTGTTTGAAGGTGGGTTAGGTGAGCATAGTGGCACTGCTTGAAGGTAGGTTAGGTGAGTATATTGGTGGTGCTTGAAGGTATGTTTGGTGAGTATGTTGGTGGTGCTTAAAGGTGGTTTAAGTGAGTTTAGTCCTGGTGCTTGTAGGTGGGTTAGGTGGGTATAATAGTAGTGCTTGAAAATCGGTAGGTGAATATGGTGGTGGTGGTGCTTTAATGTGGGTTAGGTAAGTATTGTGGCGGTCCTTGAAGGTGGGTTAAGTGAGTGTCATGGTGGTGCTTGAAGGTGGGTTACGTGAGTATAGTGATGGTGCTTGAAGGTGGGTTAGGTGAGTATAGGGAAGGTGCTTGAATGTGGGATTGGTGAGTATAGTAATGATGCTTGAAGGTGGGTTAGGTGAATATTGTGGTGGTGCTTGAAGGTGGGTTAGATGAGCATAGTGGTGCTAGTGTTTGATGGTGGATTTGGTGAGTATGGTGCTGGTGCTTGAAGGTGCATTAGGTGAATATAGCGGTGGTGCATGAAGGTGGGTTAGGTGAGTATAGTAGCAGTGCTTAAAAGTGGGATAGGTGAGTATATTTGTGGTGTTTGAAGGTGGGTTAGGTGAGAATGGTGTTGATGGTGTTTGAATATGGGTTAGTTGAGCATTCTGGGCATGCTTGGAGGTGGGTTAGTGAGTATAATTGTGGTGCTAGAAGGTGGGTTAGGTGAGTATTGTGGTGGTGTTTGAAGGTGGGTTAGGTGAGTATATTGGTGGTGCTTGAAGGTGGGTTAGGTGAGTATATTAGTGGTGCTTGAAGGTGGATCAGTTGAGTATATTGGCGGTGCTTGAAGGTGGATTACGTGAGTATAGTCGTGGTGCTTGTAGGTGGGTTAGGTAGGTATAATAGTAGTGCTTGAAGGTCGGTTACGTGAATATGGTGGTGGTGCTTGAAAGTTGGTTAGGTGAGTATGGTGATGGTGCTTAAAGGCGGGTTAGGTGAGTAAGGTGGTGGTGGTGCTTGAAGGTGGGTTAGGTGAGTATTGTGGTGGTTCTTGAAGGTGGGTTAGGTGAGTATAGTGGTGGTGCTTGTAGGTGGGTTAGGTGAGTATAGTTGCGGTGCTTGAAGGTGGGTTAGATGAATATAGTGGTTGTGGTGTTTGGATGTGGGTTAGGTGAGTATGGTGGTGGTGCTTGAAGGTGAGTTAGGAGAGACTCGTTATGGTGTTTGAAGGTGGGTTAGGTGAGTACAGGGGTAATGCTTGAATGTGGGTTAGGTGAGTACAGGGGTGGTGCTTGAAGGTGGGTTACGTGAGTATTGTAATGATGCTTGAAGGTAGGTTAGGTGACTATGGTAGTGGCGCTTAAAGATGGGTTAGGTGAGTATGGTGGTGCTGGTGCTTGAGGGTGGGTTTGGTGAGTACAGAGGAAGTGCTTGAAGTTGGGTTAAGTTAGTATAGCCGAGGTCCATGAAGGTGGATTCGGTGAGTAGAGTGGCAGTGCTTGAAGGTGGTTTAGGTGAGTATAGTCGTGGTGCTTGTACGTGGGTTAGGTGAGTATGGTGGTTGTGGTGCTTGGAGGTGGGTTAGGTGAGTATGGTGGTGGTGGTGCTTAAAGGTGGTTTAGATGAGTATAGTGTTAGTGATTGAAGATGGGTGAGGTGAGTATTGTGGTGGTGCTTGAATATGGGTTATGTGAGTATGGTGGTGGTGGTTCTTGAAAGTGGGTTAGGTGAGTATATTGGAGGTGCTTGAAGTGGGTTAGGTGAGTATAGTAATGGTGCTTGAAGGTGGGTTAGGTGAGTATGGTGGTGTTGGTGCTTGAATGCGGGTTTGGTGAGAATGGTGCTGGTTGTGCTTTCAGGTGGGATAGGTGAGTATTGTGGTGGTGGTGCTGCTTGAAGGTGTGTTAGGTGAGTATGGTGTTGGTTGTGCTTGAAGGTGGTTTAAGTGAGTATTATGGTGGTGGTGTTTAAATGTGGGTTAGGTGAGTATTGTGGCGGTCCTTGAAGGAGGGTTAGGTGAGTATGGTGGTGGTGCTTGAAGGATGGTTTCGTGAGTATGGTGATGGTGCATGAAGGTGGGTTAGGTGAGTATAGGGGTGGTACTTGAATGTGGGTTAGGTGAGTATAGTAATGATGCTTGAAGGTGGGTTAGGTGAATATTGTGGTACCCCTTGAAGATGGGTTAGGTGAGTATGGTGGTGCTGGTGTTTGATGGTGGGTTTGGTGAGTATGGTGCTGGGGTTTGAAGGTGTGTTAGGAGAGTATATTGGGGGTGCTTGAAGGTGGGTTAGGTGAATATACTGGTGGTGCTTGAAGGTGGATCAGGTGAGTATATTGCCGGTCCTTGAAGGTGGTTTAGGTGAGTAGAGTCGTGGTGCTTTTAGTTTGGGTTAGGTAAGTATAATAGTAGTGCTTGAAGGTAGGTTAGGTGAATATGGTGGTGGTGCTTGAAAGTTGGTTAGGTGAGTATTGTGTCGGTGCTTGAAGGTGGGTTAGGTGAGAATGGTGGTGGTGGTGCTTGTAGGTGGGTTAGGTGAGTATGGTGGTGGTGGTGCTTGAAAGTGGTTTAGGTGAGTATAGTGGGAGTGACATAAGATGGGTTAGGTGAGTATTGTTGTGGTTCTTGAAGGTGGGTTAGGTGAGTATTGAGATGGTCCTTGAAGGTGGGTTTGGTGAGTATATTTGTGGTGCTTGGAGGTGGGTTAGGTGAATATGGTGGTAATTGTGCTTGAATTTGGGTTAGATGAGTATTCTGGGCATGCTTGGAGGTGGGTTAGGTGAGTATACTGGTCATTCTTGGAGATGGGTTAGGTGAATTAACTGGTGGTGCTAGAAGGTGGGTTAGGTGAGTATTACGGTGGTGTTTGAAGGCGGGTTAGGTGAGTATATTGGTGGTGCTTGAAGGTGGGTTAGGTGAGTATATTAGTGGTGCTTGAAGGTGGGTTTGGTGAGTATGTTGGTGGTGCTTGAAGGTGGATCAGGTGAGTATATTAGCGGTGCTTAATGGTGGTTTAGGTGAGTATAGTCGTGGTGCTTGTAGGTGGGTTTGGTGGGTATAATAGTAGTGCTTGAAGGTCGGTTAAGTGAATATGGTGGTGGTGCTTGAATGTTGGTTAGGTGAGTATGGTGATGGTGCTTGAAGGTGGGTTAGGTGAGTATAGTGATGGTGGTGCTTGTAGGTGGGTTAGGTTAGTATAGTGTTCGTGGTGCTTGAAGGTGGTTTAGGTGAGTCTAGTTGTAGTGATTGAAGATGGGTTAGGTGAGTATGGTGGTGGTGGTTCTTGAAAGTGGGTTAGGTGAGTATATTGGAGGTGCTTGAAAGTGGGATAGGTGTGTATAGTGGTGGTGCTTAAAGGTGGGTTAGGTGAGTATAGTGATCGTGCTTGAAGGTTGGTTAAATGAGTATGGTGGTGGTGGTGCTTTAAGGTGGGTTAGGTGAGTATAGTGGTGGTGGTGGTGGTGGTGTTTGAAGGTGGGTTAGGTGAGAATGGTGTTGGTTGTGCTTTAATGTGGGTTAGGTGACGATGGTGGTGGTGGTGCTTGTAAATGGGTTAGGTGAGGATGGTGGTGGTGGTGGTGATTGAAGGTGGTTTAGGTGAGTATGGTGGTGGTGCTTGAAGGTGGATTAGGTGAGTATAGTTGCGGTGCTTGAAGGTGGGTTAGATGAATATGGTGGTGGTGGTGTTCGGATGTGGGTTAGGTGGGTATGGTGGTGGTGCTTGAAGGTGTTTTACGTGAGAATGGTGGTGGTGGTGCTTGTAGGTGGGTTAGGTGAGTATGGTGGTGGTGGTGCTTAAAAGTGATTTAGGTGAGTATAGTGATAGTGATTAAAGATGGGTTAGGTGAGTATTGTGGTGGTGCTTGAAGGTGGGTTAGGAGAGTATATGTGTGGTGCTTGGAGGTGGGTTAGGTGAGTATGGTGGTAATTGTGCTTGAATGTTTGTTAGATGAGTATTCTGGGCATGCTTGGAGGTGGGTTAGGTGAGTATACTGGTCATACTTGGAGGTGGGTTAGGTGAGTATAGTGGTGGTGCTAGAAGGTTGGTTAGGTGAGTATTGTGGAGGTGTTTGAAGGCGGGTTAGGTGAGTATAGTGGCAGTGCTTGAAGGTGGGTTAGGTGAGTATATTGGTGGTGCTTGATGGTATGTTTGGTGAGTATGTTGGTGGTGCTTGAAGGTGGATCAGGTGAGTATATTTGCGGTATCTAAAGGTGGTTTAGGTGAGTTTAGTCCTGGTGCTTGTAGGTGGGTTAGGTGGGTATAATAGTAGTGCTTGAAAGTCGGTTAGATGAATATGGTGATGGTGCTTGAAGTTGAGTTAGGTGAGTATGGTGGTGGTGGTTCTTGAAGGTGGGTTAGGTGAGTATATTGGAGGTGCTTGAAAGTGGGATAGGTGAGTATAGTGGTGGTGCTTGAAGGTGGGTTAGGTGAATATAGTGATGGTGCTTGAAGGTTCGTTAAATGAGTATGGTGGTGGTGCTGCTTGAATGTCGGTTTGGAGAATATGGTATTGGTTGTGCTTTAAGATGGATTAGGTGAGTATGATAGTGGTGGTGCTTTAATGTGGGTTAAGTGAGTATTGTGGCAGTCCTTGAAGATGGGTTAAGTGAGTGTCATGGTGGTGCTTGAAGGTGGGTTACGTGAGTTTAGTAATGATGCTTGAAATATTGTGGTGGTGCTTGAAGGTGGGTTAGGTGAGTATTGTGGTGGTTCTTGAAGGTGGGTTAGGTGAGTATAGTGGTGGTGCTTGAAGGTGGGGTTAGGTGAGTATAGTTGCGGTGCTTGAAGGTGGGTTAGATGAATATAGTGGTGGTGGTGTTTGGATGTGAGTTAGGTGAGTATGGTGGTATTGCTTGAAGGTGAGTTAGGAGAGACTCGTGATGGTGTTTGAAGGTGGGTTAGGTGAGTATAGGGGTGGTGCTTGAAGGGGGGTTAGGTGAGTATCGGGGTGGTGCTTGAAGGTGGGTTACGTCAGTATAGTGATGATGTTTGACGGGGGGTTAGGTGACTATGGTGGGTGCGCTTGAAGGAGGGTTAGGTGAGTATGGTGGTGCTGGTGCTTGAAAGTAGGTTTGGTGAGTATGGGGCAAGCGCTTGAAGGTGGGTTAGGTGAATATTGTGGTGGTGCTTGAAGGTGGGTTAGGTTAGCATGGTGGTACTGGTGTTTGATGGTGGATTTGGTGAGTATGGTGCTGGTTCTTGAAGGTGCGTTAGGTGAATATAGCGGTGGTGCATGAAGGTGGGTTATGTGAGTATAGTAGCAGTGCTTAAAGGTGGGTTAGGTGAGTATATTAGTGTTGCTTAAAAGTGGGTTAGGTGAGTATATTTGTGGTGTTTGAAGGTGGGTTAAGTGAGAATGGTGTTGATGGTGCTTGAATATGGGTTAGGTGAGCATTCTGGGCATGCTTGGAGGTGGGTTAGGTGAGTATAACTGTGGTGCTAGAAGGTGGGTTAGGTGAGTATTGTGGAGGTGTTTGAAGGTGGGTTAAGTGAGTATATTGGTGGTGCTTGAAGGTGGGTTAGGAGAGTATATTAGTGGTGCTTGTAGGTGGATCAGTTGAGTATATTGGCGGTGCTTGAAGGTGGATTACGTGAGTATAGTCGTGGTGCTTGTAGGTGGGTTAGGTAGGTACAATAGTAGTGCTTGAAGGTCGGTTACGTGAATATGGCGGTGGTGCTTGAAAGTTGGTTAGGTGAGTATGGTGATGGTGCTTGAAGGTGGGTTAGGTGAGTAAGGTGGTGGTGATGCTTGTAGGTGGGTTAGGTGAGTATTGTGGTGGTTCTTGAAGGTGGGTTAGGTGAGTATAGTAGTGGTGCTTGAAGGTGGGTTAGGTGAGTATAGTTGCGGTGCTTGATGGTGGGTTAGATGAATATAGTGGTGGTGGTGTTTGGATATGAGTTAGGTGAGTATAGTGGTGGTGCTTGAAGGTGAGTTAGGAGAGACTCGTGATGGTGTTTGAAGGTGGGTTAGGTGAGTATAGGGGTGGTGCTTGAAGAGGGGTTAGGTGACTATGGTGGGTGCGCTTGAAGGTGGGTTAGGTGAGTATGGTGGTGCTGGTGCTTGAAAGTGGGTTTGGTTAGTATGGGGCAAGCGCTTGAAGGTGGGTTAGGTGAGTATACCGGAGGTGTATGCAGGTGGATTCGGCGAGTAGAGTGGCAGTGCTAGAAGGTGGGTTAGGAGAGTATATGTGTGGTGCTTGGAGGTGGGTTAGGTGAGTATGGTGGTAATTGTGCTTGAATGTTTGTTAGATGAGTATTCTGGGCATGCTTGGAGGTGGGTTAGGTGAGTATACTGGTCATACTTGGAGGTGGGTTAGGTGAGTATAGTGGTGGTGCTAGAAGGGTGGTTAGGTGAGTATTGTGGATGTGTTTGAAGGTGGGTTAGGTGAGCATAGTGGCACTGCTTGAAGGTAGGTTAGGTGAGTATATTGGTGGTGCTTGAAGGTATGTTTGGTGAGTATGTTGGTGGTGCTTGAAGATGGATCAAGTGAGTATATTTGCGGTGCTTAAAGGTGGTTTAGGTGAGTTTAGTCCTGGTGCTTGTAGGTGGGTATAATAGTAGTGCTTGAAAGTCGGTAGGTGAATATGGTGGTGGTGGTGCTTTAATGTGGGTTAGGTTAGTATTGTGGCGGTCCTTGAAGGTGGGTTAAGTGAGTGTCATGGTGGTGCTTGAAGGTGGGTTACGTGAGTATAGTGATGGTGCTTGAAGGTGGGTTAGGTGAGTATAGGGAAGGTGCTTGAATGTGGGATTGGTGAGTATAGTAATGATGCTTGAAGGTGGGTTAGGTGAATATTGTGGTGGTGCTTGAAGGTGGGTTAGATGAGCATAGTGGTGCTAGTGTTTGATGGTGGATTTGGTGAGTATGGTGCTGGTGCTTGAAGGTGCGTTAGGTGAATATAGCGGTGGTGCATGAAGGTGGGTTAGGTGAGTATAGTAGCAGTGCTTAAAAGTGGGTTAGGTGAGTATATTTGTGGTGTTTGAAGGTGGGTTAGGTGAGAATGGTGTTGATGGTGTTTGAATATCCCTGTCGACCGGCAGGGAGCCGGTCGGCCGAGCGGACAGCACGCTGGACTTGTGATCCTGTGGTCCTGGGTTCGATCCCAGGTGCCGGCGAGAAACAATGGGCAGAGTTTCTTTCACCCTATGCCCCTGTTACCTAGCAGTATAATAGGTACCTGGGTGTTAGTCAGCTGTCACGGGCTGCTTCCTGGGGGTGGAGGCCTGGTCGAGGACCGGGCCGCGGGGACACTAAAGCCCCGAAATCATCTCAAGATAACCTCAAGATATGGGTTAGGTGAGCATTCTGGGCATGCTTGGAGGTGGGTTAGTGAGTATAATTGTGGTGCTAGAAGGTGGGTTAGGTGAGTCTTGTGGTGATGTTTGAAGGTGGGTTAGGTGAGTATATTGGTGGTGCTTGAAGGTGGGTTAGGTGAGTATATTAGTGGTGCTTGAAGGTGGATCAGTTGAGTATATTGGCGGTGCTTGAAGGTGGATTACGTGAGTATAGTCGTAGTGCTTGTAGGTGGGTTAGGTAGGTATAATAGTAGTGCTTGAAGGTCGGTTACGTGAATATGGTGGTGGTGCTTGAAAGTTGGTTAGGTGAGTATGGTGATGGTGCTTAAAGGCGGGTTAGGTGAGTAAGGTGGTGGTGGTGCTTGTAGGTGGGTTAGGTGAGTATTGTGGTGGTTCTTGAAGGTGGGTTAGGTGAGTATTGTGGTGGTGCTTGTAGGTGGGTTAGGTGAGTATAGTTGCGGTGCTTGAAGGTGGGATAAATGAATATAGTGGTTGTGGTGTTTGGATGTGGGTTAGGTGAGTATGGTGGTGGTGCTTGAAGGTGAGTTAGGAGAGACTCGTTATGGTGTTTGAAGGTGGGTTAGGTGAGTACAGGGGTGGTGCTTGAAGGTGGGTTAGGTGAGTACAGGGGTGATGCTTGAAGGTGGGTTACGTGAGTATTGTAATGATGCTTGAAGGTAGGTTAGGTGACTATGGTAGTGGCGCTTAAAGATGGGTTAGGTGAGTATGGTGGTGCTGGTGCTTGAGGGTGGGTTTGGTGAGTGTAGAGGAAGTGCTTGAAGTTGGGTTAAGTGAGTATAGCCGAGGTCCATGAAGGTGGATTCGGTGAGTAGAGTGGCAGTGCTTGAAGGTGGTTTAGGTGAGTATAGTCGTGGTGCTTGTACGTGGGTTAGGTGAGTATGGTGGTGGTGGTGCTTAAAGGTGGTTTAGATGAGTATAGTGTTAGTGATTGAAGATGGGTGAGGTGAGTATTGTGGTGGTGCTTGAATATGGGTTATGTGAGTATGGTGGTGGTGGTTCTTGAAGGTGGGTTAGGTGAGTATATTGGAGGTGCTTGAAGGTGGGTTAGGTGAGTATAGTGATGGTCCTCGATGGTTGGTTAAATGAGTATGTGTGTACTCACCTAGTCGTTCTCACCTAGTTGTGTTCGCGGGGGTGGAGCTTTGGCTCTTTGGTCCCGCCTCTCAACCGTCAATCAACAGGTGTACAGATTCCTGAGCTTATTGGGCTCTATCATATCTACACTTGAAACTGTGTATGGAGTCAGCCTCCACCACATCACTTCCTAATGCATTCCATTTGTCAACCACTCTGACACTAAAAAAGTTCTTTCTAATATCTCTATTGCTCATTTGGGCACTCAGTTTCCACCTGTGTCCCCTTGTCCGTGTGCCCCTTGTGTTGAATAGCCTGTCTTTATCTACCCTATCAATTCCCTTCAGAATTTTGAATGTGGTGATCATGTCCCCCCTAACTCTTCTGTCTTCCAGCGAAGTGAGGTTTAATTCCCGTAGTCTCTCCTCGTAGCTCATACCTCTCAGTTCGGGTACTAGTCTGGTGGCAAACCTTTGAACCTTTTCCAGTTTAGTCTTATCTTTGACTAGATATGGACTCCATGCTGGGGCTGCATACTCCAGGATTGGCCTGACATATGTGGTATACAAAGTTCTGAGTGATTCTTTACACAAGTTTCTGAATGCCGTTCGTATCTTTGCCAGCCTGGCATATGCCGCTGATGTTATCCTCTTGATATGGGCTGCAGGAGACAGGTCAGACGTGATATCAACTCCCAAGTCTTTTTCTTTCTCTGACTCCTGAAAAATTTCTTCTCCCAGATGATACCTTGTATCTGGCCTCCTGCTCCGTACACCTATCTTCATTACATTGCATTTGGTTGGGTTAAACTCTAACAACCATTTGTTCGACCATTCCTTCAGTTTGTCTAGGTCTTCTTGAAGCCTCAAACAGTCCTCTTCTGTCTTAATCCTTCTCATAATTTTGGCAACGTACGCAAACATTGAGAGAAAGGAATCTATACCCTCCGGGAGATCATTTACATGTATCAGAAACAAGATAGGACCGAGTACAGAGCCCTGTGGGACTCCATTGGTGACTTCACGCTAATCGGAGGTCTCACCCCTCACCGTAACTCTCTGCCTCCTATTGCTTAGATACTCCCTTATCCACTGGAGCACCTTACCAGCTACACCTGCCTGTCTCTCCAGCTTATGTACCAGCCTCTTATGCGGTACTGTGTCAAAGGGTTTCTGACAATCCAAGGAAATGCAGTCCGCCCAGCCCTCTCTTTCTTGCTTAATCTTTGTCACCTGGTCGTAGAATTCTATTAAGCCAGTCAGGCAAGATTTACCCTCCCTGAACCCATGTTTTCGATTTGTCACGAAGTCCCTTCTCACCAGATGTGCTACCAGGTTTTTTCTCACGATCTTCTCCATCACCTTGCATGGTATACAAGTCAAGGATACTGGCCTGTAGTTCAGTGCCTCTTGCCTGTCGCCCTTTTTGTATATTGGGACCACATTCGCCGTCTTCCATATTTGTGGTAGGTCTCCCGTCTCCAGTGACCTACTATACACTATGGAGAGTGGCAAGCAAAGTGCCTCTGCACGCTCTTTCAGTACCCATGGCGAGATCCCGTCTGGACCAACAGCCTTTCTAACATCCACACATCCAGATGTGTGTGTGTGTGTGTGTGTGTGTGTGTGTGTGTGTGTGTGTGTGTGTGTGTGTGTGTGTGTGTGTGTGTGTGTGTGTGTGTGTGAAATTTTTTTAGTTAGTAGTAAGTAATAGTTGATTGACAGTTGAGAGGCGAGCTGAAAGAGCAAAGCTCAATCCCGGCAAGTACAGCTAGGTGAATACAATTCTACATAAATACTCATATAGGTGAATACAGCTAGGTGAATACACACACACACACACACCGAGGTGAGTATAACTAGGTGAGTACACACACACATACAAACACAGCCAGCAGAATGCTCGCCAAGAAAGGGACAAGAAAATGAACTGAAGAAAGTGAGCTTCAAGGCAATGTACACTAACATAGATGGAATTACTAATGAAACAAGTGAACTCGGATAATGGGCACTGGAAGAAAACCCAGACATAATAGCACTCACAGAAACAAAGCTAACAAACACCATAACAAACGCAGTGTTTCCACAGGGCTACTATGTAGTGAGGAAAGAGAGAGAAGGGAGAGGAGGAGGTGGTGTAGCTTTGCTACTAAGAGAAGGTTGGAGTTTCGAAGAGATGGTAATTCAGAACTGTGAAGGTTTCAGTGACTACATATCAGGCACCATAGCAACTGGAGGACAGAAAATTATAGTAGTAGTCATATATAACCCCCCACCGAATGTCAGAAGACCCAGACAGGAATATGATAGAAACAACTTGGCCACCATCAATATAATAGAGAGAGCAGCTTCTGTGGCTAGCAGGAACGGATCTAGGCTACTAATCATGGGAGACTTCAACCATGGAAAGATAGATTGGGGGAACAGAGACCCACATGGAGGCCCAGACACATGGAGAGCTAAGCTGCTGGATGTGGCAACAAGAAACTTTCTAAGTCAACACATCAAGGGACCGACAAGAACGAGAGGAGGGGATGAACCAGCCTTGCTTGATCTGATATTTACCCTAAATGAGTCGGATATAAGGGAAGTTAAGTTGGAAGCCCCCTTGGGAATGAGTGATCATAGTGTATTGAGCTTTGAGTACCTGGTTGAGCTAGGAATTATCACCCCCAAAAAAGAAATGGGAAACAAAGGGCTGGCGTACCGAAAGGGAAACTACGAGGAGATGAATAAATTCCTATGGGATATACATTGGGACACAGAACTCGGAACCAAGTCTGTACAAGACATGATGGACTATGTCACCCAAAAATGTCAGGAGGCTGTAAGCAGGTTTGTCCCAGCCCAACAGGAAAAAACAGAGAAGCAAAGAAAGAATCCGTGGTTTAATAGGGAAT